>NW_027515866.1:0-69698 GCF_048772815.1 Callospermophilus lateralis
AGAACTCCTTTATTTTGTCAAGTTTCAAAGAGCTACTACAAACCTTGTTGGATTTAGAGTTCCAAATTCATCTATTTATATGGGAGAGAACAGAGGGAAACCTAAATATAAAAACTGCTACTGTAGACGAACGCTTCAACCTAGAAGAACAAAATTTGGTCAGCCAAGTGGGATTTGTGTACTGATCATTACCACCAAGTATTATCAAGATTGGGTGAAAAAATATTTGCTGGTATTTCGGAAACTCGTTATTTCGTAGAAGCTTGGCAACCCCTCTCAATGAAAGTGCTTTCCACAGTCTGTGCCTAGGGCTACTTGAAGAGGAAACAAACCATAGAGACAAACCTGAGAACTCCTTTATTTTGTCAAGTTTCAAAGAGCTACTACAAACCATGTTAAATTTAGAGTTCCAAATTCATCTATCTATATATCAGAGAATCGAGGGAAACCTTAATATAAAAACGGCTACTGTAGACGAACGCTTCAACCTAGAAGAACAAAATTTGGTGAGCCAAGTGGGATTTTTGTACTGATCATTACCACCAAGTATCATCAAGATTGGCTGAATAAATATTTGCTGGTATTTCAGAAACTCGTTTTTTCTTAGAAGCTTGGCAACCCATCTCAATGAAAGTGCTTTTCCACAGTGTGTGCCTAGGGCTACTTGAAGAGGAAACAAACCATAGAGACAAAACTGAGAACTCCTTTATTTTGTCAAGTTTCAATGAGCTACTACAAACCATGTTGGATTTAGAGTTCCAAATTCATCTATCTATATATCAGAGAATCGAGGGAAACCTAAATATAAAAACTGCTACCATAGACGAATGCTTCAACCTAGAAGAACAAAATTTGGTGAGCCAAGTTGGAAATGTGTACTGATCATTACCTCCAAGTATCATCAAGATTGGGTGAAAAAATATTTGCTGGTATTTCGGAAACTCGTTATTTCTTAGAAGCTTGGCAACCCCTCTCAATGAAAGTGCTTTTCCACAGTCTGTGCCTAGGGCTACTTGAAGAGGAAATAAACCATAGAGACAAAACTGAGAACTCCTTTATTTTGTCAAGTTTCAAAGAGCTACTACCTACCATGTTGGAATTAGAGTTCCAAATTCATCTTTTCTATATAGGAGAGAACAGAGGGAAACCTAAATATAAAAACTGCTACTGTAGACGAACGCTTCAACCTAGAAGAACAAAATTTGGTGAGCCAAGTGGGATTTGTGTACTGATCATTAGCACCAAGTATCATCAAGATTGGGTTAAAAAAATATTTGCTGGTATTTCGGAAACTCGTAATTTCTTAGAAGCTTGGCAACCCCTCTCAATGAAAGTGCTTTTCCACAGTCTGTGCCTAGGGCTACTTGAAGAGGAATCAAACCATAGAGACAAAACTGAGAACTCCTTTATTTTGTCAAGTTTCAAAGAGCTACTACAAACCTTGTTGGATTTAGAGTTCCAAATTCATCTATTTATATGGGAGAGAACAGAGGGAAACCTAAATATAAAAACTGCTACTGTAGACGAACGCTTCAACCTAGAAGAACAAAATTTGGTGAGCCAAGTGGGATTTGTGTAGTGATCATTACCACCAAGTATTATCAAGATTGGTTAAAAAAATATTTGCTGGTATTTCGGAAACTCGTTTTTTCCTAGAAGCTTGGCAACCCATCTCAATGAAAGTGCTTTTCCACAGTGTGTGCCTAGGGCTACTTGAAGAGGAAACAAACCATAGAGACAAAACTGAGAACTCCTTTATTTTGTCAAGTTTCAAAGAGCTACTACAAACCATGTTGGATTTAGAGTTAGAAATTCATCTATCTATATATCAGAGAATCGAGGGAAACCTAAATATAAAAACTGCTACTATAGACGAATGCTTCAACCTAGAAGAACAAAATTTGGTGAGCCAAGATGGAAATGTGTACTGATCATTACCTCCAAGTATCATCAAGATTGGGTGAAAAAATATTTGCTGGTATTTCGGAAACTCGTTATTTCTTAGAAGCTTGGCAACCCCTCTGAATGAAAGTGCTTTTCCACAGTCTGTGCCTAGGGCTACTTGAAGAGGAAATAAACCATAGAGACAAAACTGAGAACTCCTTTATTTTCTCAAGTTTCATAGAGCTACTACCTACCATGTTGGATTTAGAGGTCCAAATTCATCTTTCTATATAGGAGAGAACAGAGGGAAACCTAAATATAAAACTGGTACTGTAGACGAACGCTTCAACCTAGAAGAACAAAATTTGGTGAGCCAAGTGGGATTTGTGTACTGATCATTAGCACCAAGTATCATCAAGATTGGGTTAAAAAAATATTTGCTGGTATTTCGGAAACTCGTAATTTCTTAGAAGCTTGGCAACCCCTCTCAATGAAAGTGCTTTTCCACAGTCTGTGCCTAGGGCTACTTGAAGAGGAATCAAACCATAGAGACAAAACTGAGAACTCCTTTATTTTGTCAAGTTTCAAAGAGCTACTACAAACCTTGTTGGATTTAGAGTTCCAAATTTATCTATTTATATGGGAGAGAACAGAGGGAAACCTAAATATAAAAGCTGCTACTGTAGACGAACGCTTCAACCTACAAGAACAAAATTTGGTCAGCCAAGTGGGATTTGTGTACTGATCATTACCACCAAGTATTATCAAGATTGGGTGAAAAAATATTTGCTGGTATTTCGGAAACTCGTTATTTCTTGGAAGCTTTGCAACACCTCTCAATGAAAGTGCTTTCCACAGTCTGTGCCTAAGGCTACTTGAAGAGGAAACAAACCATAGAGACAAACCTGAGAACTCCTTTATTTTGTCAAGTTTCAAAGAGCTACTACAAACCATGTTAAATTTAGAGTTCCAAATTCATCTATCTATATATCAGAGAATCGAGGGAAACCTTAATATAAAAACGGCTACTGTAGACGAACGCTTCAACCTAGAAGAACAAAATTTGGTGAGCCAAGTGGGATTTGTGTACTGATCATTACCACCAAGTATCATCAAGATTGGCTGAATAAATATTTGCTTTTATTTCGGAAACTCGTTTTTTCTTAGAAGCTTGGCAACCCATCTCAATGAAAGTGCTTTTCCACAGTGTGTGCCTAGGGCTACTGGAAGAGGAAACAAACCATAGAGACAAAACTGAGAACTCCTTTATTTTGTCAAGTTTCAAAGAGCTACTACAAACCATGTTGGATTTAGATTTCCAAATTCATCTATCTATATATCAGAGAATCGAGGGAAACTTAAATATAAAAACTGCTACTATAGACGAACGCTTCAACCTAGAAGAACAAAATTTGGTGAGCCAAGTTGGAAATGTGTACTGATCATTACCTCCAAGTATCATCAAGATTGGGTGAAAAAATATTTGCTGGTATTTCGGAAACTCGTTATTTCTTAGAAGCTTGGCAACCCCTCTCAATGAAAGTGCTTTTCCACAGTCTGTGCCTAGGGCTACTTGAAGAGGAAACAAACCATAGAGACAAAACTGAGAACTCCTTTATTTTGTCAAGTTTCAAAGAGCTACTACCTACCATGTTGGATTTAGAGTTCCAAATTCATCTTTCTATATAGGAGAGAACAGAGGGAAACCTAAATATAAAAACTGCTACTGTAGACGAACGCTTCAACCTAGAAGAACAAAATTTGGTCAGCCAAGTGGGATTTGTGTACTGATCATTACCACCAAGGATTATCAAGATTGGGTGAAAAAATATTTGCTGGTATTTCGGAAACTCGTTATTTCTTAGAAGCTTGTCAACACCTCTCAATGAAAGTGCTTTCCACAGTCTGTGCCTAGGGCTACTTGAAGAGGAATCAAACCATAGAGACAAAACTGAGAACTCCTTTATTTTGTCAAGTTTCAAAGAGCTACTACAAACCTTGTTGGATTTAGAGTTCCAAATTCATCTATTTATATGGGAGAGAACAGAGGGAAACCTAAATAAAAAAGCTGCAACTGTAGACGAACGCTTCAACCTACAAGAACAAAATTTGGTGAGCCAAGTGGGATTTGTGTACTGATCATTACCACCAAGTATTATCTAGATTGGGTGAAAAAATATTTGCTGGTATTTCGGAAACTCGTTATTTCTTAGAAGCTTGGCAACACCTCTCAATGAAAGTGCTTTCCACAGTCTGTGCCTAGGGCTACTTGAAGAGGAAACAAACCATAGAGACAAACCTGAGAACTCCTTTATTTTGTCAAGTTTCAAAGAGCTACTACAAACCATGTTAAATTTAGAGTTCCAAATTCATCTATCTATATATCAGAGAATCGAGGGAAACCTTAATATAAAACGGCTACTGTAGACGAACGCTTCAACCTAGAAGAACAAAATTTGGTGAGCCAAGTGGGATTTGTGTACTGATCATTACCCCCAAGTATCATCAAGATTGGCTGAATAAATATTTGCTGGTATTTCGGAAACTCGTTTTTTCTTAGAAGCTTGGCAACCCATCTCAATGAAAGTGCTTTTCCACAGTGTGTGCCTAGGGCTACTTGAAGAGGAAACAAACCATAGAGACAAAACTGAGAACTCCTTTATTTTGTCAAGTTTCAAAGAGCTACTACAAACCTTTTTGGATTTAGAGTTCCAAATTCATCTATTTATATGGGAGAGAACAGAGGGAAACCTAAATATAAAAACTGCTACTGTAGACGAACGCTTCAACCTACAAGAACAAAATTTGGTGAGCCAAGTGGGATTTGTGTACTGATCATTACCACCAAGTATTATCAAGATTGGGTGAAAAAATATTTGCTGGTATTTCGGAAACTCGTTTTTTCTTAGAAGATTGGCAACCCATCTCAATGAAAGTGCTTTTCCACAGTGTGTGCCTAGGGCTACTTGAAGAGGAAACAAACCATAGAGACAAAACTGAGAACTCCTTTATTTTGTCAAGTTTCAAAGAGCTACTACAAACCATGTTGGATTTAGAGTTCCAAATTCATCTATCTATATATCAGAGAATCGAGGGAAACCTAAATATAAAAACTGCTACTATAGACGAATGCTTCAACCTAGAAGAACAAAATTTGGTGAGCCAAGTTGGAAATGTGTACTGATCATTAACTCCAAGTATCATCAAGATTGGGTGAAAAAATATTTGCTGGTATTTCGGAAACTCGTTATTTCTTAGAAGCTTGGCAACCCCTCTGAATGAAAGTGCTTTTCCACAGTCTGTGCCTAGGGCTACTTGAAGAGGAAACAAACCATAGAGACAAAACTGAGAAGTCCTTTATTTTGTCAAGTTTCAAAGAGCTACTACCTACCATGTTAGATTTAGAGTTCCAAATTCATCTTTCTATATAGGAGAGAACAGAGGGAAACCTAAATATAAAAACTGCTACTGTAGACGAACGCTTCAACCTAGAAGAACAAAATTTGGTGAGCCAAGTGGGATTTCTGTACTGATCATTAGCACCAAGTATCATCAAGATTGGGTTAAAAAAATATTTGCTGGTATTTCGGAAACTCGTAATTTCTTAGAAGCTTGGCAACCCCTCTCAATGAAAGTGCTTTTCCACAGTCTGTGCCTAGGGCTACTTGAAGAGGAATCAAACCATAGAGACAAAACTGAGAACTCCTTTATTTTGTCAAGTTTCAAAGAGCTACTACAAACCTTGTTGGATTTAGAGTTCCAAATTCATCTATTTATATGGGAGAGAACAGAGGGAAACCTAAATATAAAAACTGCTACTGTAGACGAACGCTTCAACCTACAAGAACAAAATTTGGTCAGCCAAGTGGGATTTGTGTACTGATCATTACCACCAAGTATTATCAAGATTGGGTGAAAAAATATTTGCTGGTATTTCGGAAACTCGTTATTTCTTAGAAGCTTGTCAACACCTCTCAATGAAAGTGCTTTCCACAGTCTGTGCCTAGGGCTACTTGAAGAGGAATCAAACCATAGAGACAAAACTGAGAACTCCTTTATTTTGTCAAGTTTCAAAGAGCTACTACAAACCTTGTTGGATTTAGAGTTCCAAATTCATCTATTTATATGGGAGAGAACAGAGGGAAACCTAAATAAAAAAGCTGCAACTGTAGACGAACGCTTCAACCTACAAGAACAAAATTTGGTGAGCCAAGTGGGATTTGTGTACTGATCATTACCACCAAGTATTATCTAGATTGGGTGAAAAAATATTTGCTGGTATTTCGGAAACTCGTTATTTCTTAGAAGCTTGGCAACACCTCTCAATGAAAGTGCTTTCCACAGTCTGTGCCTAGGGCTACTTGAAGAGGAAACAAACCATAGAGACAAACCTGAGAACTCCTTTATTTTGTCATGTTTCAAAGAGCTACTACAAACCATGTTAAATTTAGAGTTCCAAATTCATCTATCTATATATCAGAGAATCGAGGGAAACCTTAATATAAAACGGCTACTGTAGACGAACGCTTCAACCTAGAAGAACAAAATTTGGTGAGCCAAGTGGGATTTGTGTACTGATCATTACCACCAAGTATCATCAAGATTGGCTGAATAAATATTTGCTGGTATTTCGGAAACTCGTTTTTTCTTAGAAGCTTGGCAACCCATCTCAATGAAAGTGCTTTTCCACAGTGTGTGCCTAGGGCTACTTGAAGAGGAAACAAACCATAGAGACAAAACTGAGAACTCCTTTATTTTGTCAAGTTTCAAAGAGCTACTACAAACCTTTTTGGATTTAGAGTTCCAAATTCATCTATTTATATGGGAGAGAACAGAGGGAAACCTAAATATAAAAACTGCTACTGTAGACGAACCCTTCAACCTACAAGAACAAAATTTGGTGAGCCAAGTGGGATTTGTGTACTGATCATTACCACCAAGTATTATCAAGATTGGGTGAAAAAATATTTGCTGGTATTTCGTAAACTCGTTTTTTCTTAGAAGATTGGCAACCCATCTCAATGAAAGTGCTTTTCCACAGTGTGTGCCTAGGGCTACTTGAAGAGGAAACAAACCATAGAGACAAAACTGAGAACTCCTTTATTTTGTCAAGTTTCAAAGAGCTACTACAAACCATGTTGGATTTAGAGTTCCAAATTCATCTATCTATATATCAGAGAATCGAGGGAAACCTAAATATAAAAACTGCTACTATAGACGAATGCTTCAACCTAGAAGAACAAAATTTGGTGAGCCAAGTTGGAAATGTGTACTGATCATTAACTCCAAGTATCATCAAGATTGGGTGAAAAAATATTTGCTGGTATTTCGGAAACTCGTTATTTCTTAGAAGCTTGGCAACCCCTCTGAATGAAAGTGCTTTTCCACAGTCTGTGCCTAGGGCTACTTGAAGAGGAAACAAACCATAGAGACAAAACTGAGAAGTCCTTTATTTTGTCAAGTTTCAAAGAGCTACTACCTACCATGTTAGATTTAGAGTTCCAAATTCATCTTTCTATATAGGAGAGAACAGAGGGAAACCTAAATATAAAAACTGCTACTGTAGACGAACGCTTCAACCTAGAAGAACAAAATTTGGTGAGCCAAGTGGGATTTCTGTACTGATCATTAGCACCAAGTATCATCAAGATTGGGTTAAAAAAATATTTGCTGGTATTTCGGAAACTCGTAATTTCTTAGAAGCTTGGCAACCCCTCTCAATGAAAGTGCTTTTCCACAGTCTGTGCCTAGGGCTACTTGAAGAGGAATCAAACCATAGAGACAAAACTGAGAACTCCTTTATTTTGTCAAGTTTCAAAGAGCTACTACAAACCTTGTTGGATTTAGAGTTCCAAATTCATCTATTTATATGGGAGAGAACAGAGGGAAACCTAAATATAAAAACTGCTACTGTAGACGAACGCTTCAACCTACAAGAACAAAATTTGGTCAGCCAAGTGGGATTTGTGTACTGATCATTACCACCAAGTATTATCAAGATTGGGTGAAAAAATATTTGCTGGTATTTCGGAAACTCGTTATTTCTTAGAAGCTTGTCAACACCTCTCAATGAAAGTGCTTTCCACAGTCTGTGCCTAGGGCTACTTGAAGAGGAATCAAACCATAGAGACAAAACTGAGAACTCCTTTATTTTGTCAAGTTTCAAAGAGCTACTACAAACCTTGTTGGATTTAGAGTTCCAAATTCATCTATTTATATGGGAGAGAACAGAGGGAAACCTAAATAAAAAAGCTGCAACTGTAGACGAACGCTTCAACCTACAAGAACAAAATTTGGTGAGCCAAGTGGGATTTGTGTACTGATCATTACCACCAAGTATTATCTAGATTGGGTAAAAAAATATTTGCTGGTATTTCGGAAACTCGTAATTTCTTAGAAGCTTGGCAACCCCTCTCAATGAAAGTGCTTTTCCACAGTCTGTGCCTAGGGCTACTTGAAGAGGAATCAAACCATAGAGACAAAACTGAGAACTCCTTTATTTTGTCAAGTTTCAAAGAGCTACTACAAACCTTGTTGGATTTAGAGTTCCAAATTTATCAATTTATATGGGAGAGAACAGAGGGAAACCTAAATATAAAAACTGCTACTGTAGACGAACGCTTCAACCTAGAAGAACAAAATTTGGTCAGCCAAGTGGGATTTGTGTACTGATCATTACCACCAAGTATTATCAAGATTGGGTGAAAAAATATTTGCTGGTATTTCGGAAACTCGTTATTTCTTAGAAGCTTGTCAACACCTCTCAATGAAAGTGCTTTCCACAGTCTGTGCCTAGGGCTACTTGAAGAGGAATCAAACCATAGAGACAAAACTGAGAACTCCTTTATTTTGTCAAGTTTCAAAGAGCTACTACAAACCTTGTTGGATTTAGAGTTCCAAATTCATCTATTTATATGGGAGAGAACAGAGGGAAACCTAAATATAAAAGCTGCAACTGTAGACGAACGCTTCAACCTACAAGAACAAAATTTGGTGAGCCAAGTGGGGTTTGTGTACTGATCATTACCACCAAGTATCATCAAGATTGGCTGAATAAATATTTGCTGGTATTTCGGAAACTCGTTTTTTCTTAGAAGCTTGGCAACCCATCTCATTGAAAGTGCTTTTCCACAGTGTGTGCCTAGGGCTACTGGAAGAGGAAACAAACCATAGAGACAAAACTGAGAACTCCTTTATTTTGTCAAGTTTCAAAGAGCTACTACAAACCATGTTGGATTTAGAGTTCCAAATTCATCTATCTATATATCAGAGAATCGAAGGAAACCTAAATATAAAAACTGCTACTATAGACGAACGCTTCAACCTAGAAGAACAAAATTTGGTGAGCCAAGTTGGAAATGTGTAGTGATCATTACCTCCATGTATCATCAAGATTGGGTGAAAAAATATTTGCTGGTATTTCGGAAACTCGTTATTTCTTAGAAGCTTGGCAACCCCTCTCAATGAAAGTGCTTTTCCACAGTCTGTGCCTAGGTCTACTTGAAGAGGAAACAAACCATAGAGACAAAACTGAGAACTCCTTTATTTTGTCAAGTTTCAAAGAGCTACTACATACCATGTTGGATTTAGAGTTCCAAATTCATCTTTCTATATAGGAGAGAACAGAGGGAAACCTAAATATAAAAACTGCTACTGTAGACGAACGCTTCAACCTAGAAGAACAAAATTTGGTGAGCCAAGTGGGATTTCTGTACTGATCATTAGCACCAAGTACATCAAGATTGGGTTAAAAAAATATTTGCTGGTATTTCGGAAACTCGTAATTTCTTAGAAGCTTGGCAATCCCTCTCAATGAAAGTGCTTTTCCACAGTCTGTGCCTAGGGCTACTTGAAGAGGAATCAAACCATAGAGACAAAACTGAGAACTCCTTTATTTTGTCAAGTTTCAAAGAGCTACTACAAACCTTGTTGGATTTAGAGTTCCAAATTCATCTATTTATATGGGAGAGAACAGAGGGAAACCTAAATATAAAAACTGCTACTGTAGACGAACGCTTCAACCTACAAGAACAAAATTTGGTCAGCCAAGTGGGATT
Source organism: Callospermophilus lateralis (assembly GCF_048772815.1). NCBI lineage: Eukaryota > Metazoa > Chordata > Mammalia > Rodentia > Sciuridae > Callospermophilus > Callospermophilus lateralis. Next base: position 9,942 of record NW_027515866.1, read on the forward strand.
TGTGTACTGATCATTACCACCAAGTATTATCAAGATTGGGTGAAAAAATATTTGCTGGTATTTCGGAAACTCGTTATTTCTTGGAAGCTTGGCAACACCTCTCAATGAAAGTGCTTTCCACAGTCTGTGCCTAGGGCTACTTGAAGAGGAAACAAACCATAGAGACAAACCTGAGAACTCCTTTATTTTGTCAAGTTTCAAAGAGCTACTACAAACCATGTTAAATTTAGAGTTCCAAATTCATCTATCTATATATCAGAGAATCGAGGGAAACCTTAATATAAAACGGCTACTGTAGACGAACGCTTCAACCTAGAAGAACAAAATTTGGTGAGCCAAGTGGGATTTGTGTACTGATCATTACCACCAAGTATCATCAAGATTGGCTGAATAAATATTTGCTGGTATTTCGGAAACTCGTTTTTTCTTAGAAGCTTGGCAACCCATCTCAATGAAAGTGCTTTTCCACAGTGTGTGCCTAGGGCTACTTGAAGAGGAAACAAACCATAGAGACAAAACTGAGAACTCCTTTATGTTGTCAAGTTTCAAAGAGCTACTACAAACCATGTTGGATTTAGAGTTCCAAATTCATCTATCTATATATCAGAGAATCGAGGGAAACCTAAATATAAAAACTGCTACTATAGACGAATGCTTCAACCTAGAAGAACAAAATTTGGTGAGCCAAGTTGGAAATGTGTACTGATCATTACCTCCAAGTATCATCAAGATTGGGTGAAAAAATTTTTGCTGGTATTTCGGAAACTCGTTATTTCTTAGAAGCTTGGCAACCCCTCTCAATGAAAGTGCTTTTCCACAGTCTGTGCCTAGGGCTACTTGAAGAGGAAACAAACCATAGAGACAAAACTGAGAACTCCTTTATTTTGTCATGTTTCAAAGAGCTACTACCTACCATGTTGGATTTAGAGTTCCAAATTCATCTTTCTATATAGGAGAGAACAGAGGGAAACCTAAATATAAAAACTGCTACTGTAGACGAACGCTTCAACCTAGAAGAACAAAATTTGGTGAGCCAAGTGGGATTTGTGTACTGATCATTAGCACCAAGTATCATCAAGATTGGGTTAAAAAAATATTTGCTGGTATTTCGGAAACTCGTAATTTCTTAGAAGCTTGGCAACCCCTCTCAATGAAAGTGCTTTTCCACAGTCTGTGCCTAGGGCTACTTGAAGAGGAATCAAACCATAGAGACAAAACTGAGAACTCCTTTATTTTGTCAAGTTTCAAAGAGCTACTACAAACCTTGTTGGATTTAGAGTTCCAAATTCATCTATGTATATGGGACAGAACAGAGGGAAACCTAAATATAAAAACTGCTACTGTAGACGAACGCTTCAACCTAGAAGAACAAAATTTGGTCAGTCAAGTGGGATTTGTGTACTGATCATTACCACCAAGTATTATCAAGATTGGGTGAAAAAATATTTGCTGGTATTTCGGAAACTCGTTATTTCTTAGAAGCTTGGCAACACCTCTCAATGAAAGTGCTTTCCACAGTCTGTGCCTAGGGCTACCTGAAGAGGAAACAAACCATAGAGACAAACCTGAGAACTCCTTTATTTTGTCAAGTTTCAAAGAGCTACTACAAACCATTTTAAATTTAGAGTTCCAAATTCATCTATCTTTATAGGAGAGAACAGAGGGAAACCTAAATATAAAAACTGCTACTGTAGACGAATGCTTCAACCTAGAAGAACAAAATTTGGTGAGCCAAGTGGGATTTGTGTTCTGATCATTACCACGAAGTATCATCAAGACTGGGTGAAAAAATATTTGCTGGTATTTCGGAAACTCGTTATTTCTTAGAAGCTTGGCAACCCCTCTCAATGAAAGTGCTTTTCCACAGTCTGTGCCTAGGGCTACTTGAAGAGGAAACAAACCATAGAGACAAAACTGAGAACTCCTTTATTTTGTCAAGTTTCAAAGAGCTACTACCTACCATGTTGGATTTAGAGTTCCAAATTCATCTTTCTATATAGGAGAGAACAGAGGGAAACCTAAATATTAAAACTGCTACTGTAGACGAACGATTCAACCTAGAAGAACAAAATTTGGTGAGCCAAGTGGGATTTGTGTACTGATCATTAGCACCAAGTATCATCAAGTTTGGGTTAAAATAATATTTGATGGTAATTCGGAAACTCGTAATTTCTTAGAAGCTTGGCAACCCCTCTCAATGAAAGTGCTTTTCCACAGTCTGTGCCTAGGGCTACTTGAAGAGGAATCAAACCATAGAGACAAAACTGAGAACTCCTTTATTTTGTCAAGTTTCAAAGAGCTACTACAAACCTTGTTGGATTTAGAGTTCCAAATTCATCTATTTATATGGGAGAGAAGAGAGGGAAACCTAAATATAAAAACTGCTACTGTAGACGAACGCTTCAACCTAGAAGAACAAAATTTGGTGAGCCAAGTGGGATTTGTGTACTGATCATTTGCACAAAGTATCATCAAGATTGGGTGAAAAAATATTTGCTGGTATTTCGGAAACTCGTCTTTTCTTAGAAGCTTGGCAACCCCTCTCAATGAAAGTGCTTTTCCACAGTCTGTGCCTAGGGCTACTTGAAGAGGAAACAAACCATAGAGACAAAACTGAGAACTCCGTTATTTTTTCAAGTTTCAAAGAGCTACTACAAACCATGTTGGATTTAGAGTTCCAAATTCATCTATTTATATGGGAGAGAACAGAGGGAAACCTAAATATAAAAACTGCTACTGTAGACGAACGCTTCAACCTAGAAGCACGAAATTTGGTGAGCCAAGTGGGAGTTGTGTACTGATCATTACCACCAAGTATTATCAAGATTGGTTGAAAAAATATTTGCTGGTATTTCAGAAACTCGTTATTTCTTAGAAGCTTGGCAACACCTCTCAATGAAAGTGCTTTTCCACAGTGTGTGCCTAGGGCTACTTGAAGAGGAAACAAACCATAGAGACAAAACTGAGAACTCCTTTATTTTGTCAAGTTTCAAAGAGCTACTACAAACCATGTTGGATTTAGAGTTCCAAATTCATCTATCTATATATCAGAGAATCGAAGGAAACCTAAATATAAAAACTGCTACTATAGACGAACGCTTCAACCTAGAAGAACAAAATTTGGTGAGCCAAGTTGGAAATGTGTAGTGATCATTACCTCCATGTATCATCAAGATTGGGTGAAAAAATATTTGCTGGTATTTCGGAAACTCGTTATTTCTTAGAAGCTTGGCAACCCCTCTCAATGAAAGTGCTTTTCCACAGTCTGTGCCTAGGTCTACTTGAAGAGGAAACAAACCATAGAGACAAAACTGAGAACTCCTTTATTTTGTCAAGTTTCAAAGAGCTACTACATACCATGTTGGATTTAGAGTTCCAAATTCATCTTTCTATATAGGAGAGAACAGAGGGAAACCTAAATATAAAAACTGCTACTGTAGACGAACGCTTCAACCTAGAAGAACAAAATTTGGTGAGCCAAGTGGGATTTCTGTACTGATCATTAGCACCAAGTACATCAAGATTGGGTTAAAAAAATATTTGCTGGTATTTCGGAAACTCGTAATTTCTTAGAAGCTTGGCAATCCCTCTCAATGAAAGTGCTTTTCCACAGTCTGTGCCTAGGGCTACTTGAAGAGGAATCAAACCATAGAGACAAAACTGAGAACTCCTTTATTTTGTCAAGTTTCAAAGAGCTACTACAAACCTTGTTGGATTTAGAGTTCCAAATTCATCTATTTATATGGGAGAGAACAGAGGGAAACCTAAATATAAAAACTGCTACTGTAGACGAACGCTTCAACCTACAAGAACAAAATTTGGTCAGCCAAGTGGGATTTGTGTACTGATCATTACCACCAAGTATTATCAAGATTGGGTGAAAAAATATTTGCTGGTATTTCGGAAACTCGTTATTTCTTGGAAGCTTGGCAACACCTCTCAATGAAAGTGCTTTCCACAGTCTGTGCCTAGGGCTACTTGAAGAGGAAACAAACCATAGAGACAAACCTGAGAACTCCTTTATTTTGTCAAGTTTCAAAGAGCTACTACAAACCATGTTAAATTTAGAGTTCCAAATTCATCTATCTATATATCAGAGAATCGAGGGAAACCTTAATATAAAACGGCTACTGTAGACGAACGCTTCAACCTAGAAGAACAAAATTTGGTGAGCCAAGTGGGATTTGTGTACTGATCATTACCACCAAGTATCATCAAGATTGGCTGAATAAATATTTGCTGGTATTTCGGAAACTCGTTTTTTCTTAGAAGCTTGGCAACCCATCTCAATGAAAGTGCTTTTCCACAGTGTGTGCCTAGGGCTACTTGAAGAGGAAACAAACCATAGAGACAAAACTGAGAACTCCTTTATGTTGTCAAGTTTCAAAGAGCTACTACAAACCATGTTGGATTTAGAGTTCCAAATTCATCTATCTATATATCAGAGAATCGAGGGAAACCTAAATATAAAAACTGCTACTATAGACGAATGCTTCAACCTAGAAGAACAAAATTTGGTGAGCCAAGTTGGAAATGTGTACTGATCATTACCTCCAAGTATCATCAAGATTGGGTGAAAAAATTTTTGCTGGTATTTCGGAAACTCGTTATTTCTTAGAAGCTTGGCAACCCCTCTCAATGAAAGTGCTTTTCCACAGTCTGTGCCTAGGGCTACTTGAAGAGGAAACAAACCATAGAGACAAAACTGAGAACTCCTTTATTTTGTCATGTTTCAAAGAGCTACTACCTACCATGTTGGATTTAGAGTTCCAAATTCATCTTTCTATATAGGAGAGAACAGAGGGAAACCTAAATATAAAAACTGCTACTGTAGACGAACGCTTCAACCTAGAAGAACAAAATTTGGTGAGCCAAGTGGGATTTGTGTACTGATCATTAGCACCAAGTATCATCAAGATTGGGTTAAAAAAATATTTGCTGGTATTTCGGAAACTCGTAATTTCTTAGAAGCTTGGCAACCCCTCTCAATGAAAGTGCTTTTCCACAGTCTGTGCCTAGGGCTACTTGAAGAGGAATCAAACCATAGAGACAAAACTGAGAACTCCTTTATTTTGTCAAGTTTCAAAGAGCTACTACAAACCTTGTTGGATTTAGAGTTCCAAATTCATCTATGTATATGGGACAGAACAGAGGGAAACCTAAATATAAAAACTGCTACTGTAGACGAACGCTTCAACCTAGAAGAACAAAATTTGGTCAGTCAAGTGGGATTTGTGTACTGATCATTACCACCAAGTATTATCAAGATTGGGTGAAAAAATATTTGCTGGTATTTCGGAAACTCGTTATTTCTTAGAAGCTTGGCAACACCTCTCAATGAAAGTGCTTTCCACAGTCTGTGCCTAGGGCTACCTGAAGAGGAAACAAACCATAGAGACAAACCTGAGAACTCCTTTATTTTGTCAAGTTTCAAAGAGCTACTACAAACCATTTTAAATTTAGAGTTCCAAATTCATCTATCTTTATAGGAGAGAACAGAGGGAAACCTAAATATAAAAACTGCTACTGTAGACGAATGCTTCAACCTAGAAGAACAAAATTTGGTGAGCCAAGTGGGATTTGTGTTCTGATCATTACCACGAAGTATCATCAAGACTGGGTGAAAAAATATTTGCTGGTATTTCGGAAACTCGTTATTTCTTAGAAGCTTGGCAACCCCTCTCAATGAAAGTGCTTTTCCACAGTCTGTGCCTAGGGCTACTTGAAGAGGAAACAAACCATAGAGACAAAACTGAGAACTCCTTTATTTTGTCAAGTTTCAAAGAGCTACTACCTACCATGTTGGATTTAGAGTTCCAAATTCATCTTTCTATATAGGAGAGAACAGAGGGAAACCTAAATATTAAAACTGCTACTGTAGACGAACGATTCAACCTAGAAGAACAAAATTTGGTGAGCCAAGTGGGATTTGTGTACTGATCATTAGCACCAAGTATCATCAAGTTTGGGTTAAAATAATATTTGATGGTAATTCGGAAACTCGTAATTTCTTAGAAGCTTGGCAACCCCTCTCAATGAAAGTGCTTTTCCACAGTCTGTGCCTAGGGCTACTTGAAGAGGAATCAAACCATAGAGACAAAACTGAGAACTCCTTTATTTTGTCAAGTTTCAAAGAGCTACTACAAACCTTGTTGGATTTAGAGTTCCAAATTCATCTATTTATATGGGAGAGAAGAGAGGGAAACCTAAATATAAAAACTGCTACTGTAGACGAACGCTTCAACCTAGAAGAACAAAATTTGGTGAGCCAAGTGGGATTTGTGTACTGATCATTTGCACAAAGTATCATCAAGATTGGGTGAAAAAATATTTGCTGGTATTTCGGAAACTCGTCTTTTCTTAGAAGCTTGGCAACCCCTCTCAATGAAAGTGCTTTTCCACAGTCTGTGCCTAGGGCTACTTGAAGAGGAAACAAACCATAGAGACAAAACTGAGAACTCCGTTATTTTTTCAAGTTTCAAAGAGCTACTACAAACCATGTTGGATTTAGAGTTCCAAATTCATCTATTTATATGGGAGAGAACAGAGGGAAACCTAAATATAAAAACTGCTACTGTAGACGAACGCTTCAACCTAGAAGCACGAAATTTGGTGAGCCAAGTGGGAGTTGTGTACTGATCATTACCACCAAGTATTATCAAGATTGGTTGAAAAAATATTTGCTGGTATTTCAGAAACTCGTTATTTCTTAGAAGCTTGGCAACACCTCTCAATGAAAGTGCTTTCCACAGTTTGTGCCTAGGGCTACTTGAAGAGGAAACAAACCATAGAGATAAACCTGAGAACTCCTTTATTTTGTCAAGTTTCAAAGAGCTACTGCAAACCATGTTAAATTTAGAGTTCCAAATTCATCTATCTATATATCAGAGAATCGAGGGAAACCTTAATATAAAACGGCTACTGTAGACGAACGCTTCAACCTAGAAGAACAAAATTTGGTGAGCCAAGTGGGATTTGTGTACTGATCATTACCACCAAGTATCATCAAGATTGGCTGAATAAATATTTTCTGGTATTTCGGAAACTCGTTATTTCTTAGAGGTTGGCAACCCCTCTCAATGAAAGTGCTTTTCCACAGTCTGCGCCTAGGGCTATTTGAAGAGGAAACAAACTATAGAGACAAAACTGAGAACTCCTTTATTTTGTCAAGTTTCAAAGAGCTACTACAAACCATGTTGGATTTAGAGTTCCAAATTCATCTTTCTATATAGGAGAGAACAGAGGGAAACCTAAATATAAAAACTGCTACTGTAGACGAAAGCTTCAACCTAGAAGAAAAAATTAGGTGAGCCAAGTGGGATTTGTGTACCTATCATTACCACCAAGTATCATCAAGATTGGGTGAAAAATTATTTGCTGGTATTTCGGAAACTCGTTATTTCTTAGAAGTTGGCAACCCCTCTCAATGAAAAGTGCTTTACCACAGTCTGTGCCTAGGGCTACTTGAAGAGGAAAGAAACAATAGAGACAAAACTGAGAACTCCTTTATTTTGTCAAGTTTCAAAGAGCTACTACAAACAATGTGGGATTTAGAGTTCCAAATTCATCTTTCTACATAGGAGAGAACAAAGGGAAACTAAATATAAAAACTGCTGCTGTAGACGAACGCTTCAACCTAGAAGAACAAAATTTGGTGAGCCAAGTGGGATTTGTGTACTGATCATTAGAACCAAGTATCATCAAGATTGGGAGAAAAAATATTTGCTGGTATTTCGGAACCTCGTAATTTCTTAGAAGCTTGGCAACCCCTCTCAATGAAAGTTCTTTTCCACAGTCTAAGCCTAGGGCTACTTGAAGAGGAAACAAACCATAGAGACAAAACTGAGAACTCCTTTATTTTGCCAAGTTTCAAAGAGCTACTACAACCATGTTAAATTTTTAGTTCCAAATTCATCTATCTATATAGGAGAGAACAGAGAAAAACCTAAATATAAAAACTGCTAATGTAGACGAACGCTTCAACCTAGAAGAACAAAATTTGGTGAGCCAAGTGGGATTTGTGTACTGATCATTAGCAACAAGTATCATCAAGATTCGTTGAAAAAATATTTGCTGGTATTTCGGAAACTCATAATTTCTTAGAAGCTTGGCAACCCCTCTCAATGAAAGTGCTTTTCCACAGTCTGCGCCTAGGGCTACTTGAAGAGGAAACAAACCATAGAGACAAACCTGAGAACTCCTTTATTTTTTCAAGTTTCAAAGAGCTACTACAAACCTTGTTGGATTTAGAGTTCCAAATTCATCTATTTATATGGGAGAGAACAGAGGGAAACCTAAATATAAAAACTGCTACTGTAGACGAACGCTTCAACCTACAAGAACAAAATTTGGTCAGCCAAGTGGGATGTGTGTACTGATCATTACCACCAAGTATTATCAAGATTGGTTGAAAAAATATTTGCTGGTATTTCAGAAACTCGTTATTTCTTAGAAGCTTGGCAACACCTCTCAATGAAAGTGCTTTCCACAGTCTGTGCCTAGGGCTACTTGAAGAGGAAACAAACCATAGAGATAAACCTGAGAACTCCTTTATTTTGTCAAGTTTCAAAGAGCTACTGCAAACCATGTTAAATTTAGAGTTCCAAATTCATCTATCTATATATCAGAGAATCGAGGGAAACCTTAATATAAAACGGCTACTGTAGACGAACGCTTCAACCTAGAAGAACAAAATTTGGTGAGCCAAGTGGGATTTGTGTACTGATCATTACCACCAAGTATCATCAAGATTGGCTGAATAAATATTTTCTGGTATTTCGGAAACTCGTTTTTTCTTAGAAGCTTGGCAACCCATCTCAATGAAAGTGCTTTTCCACAGTGTGTGCCTAGGGCTACTTGAAGAGGAAACAAACCATAGAGACAAAACTGAGAACTCCTTTATTTTGTCAAGTTTCAAAGAGCTACTACAAACCATGTTGGATTTAGAGTTCCAAATTCATCTTTCTATATAGGAGAGAACAGAGGGAAACCTAAATATAAAAACTTCTACTGTAGACGAACGCTTCAACCTAGAAGAACAAAATTTGGTGAGCCAAGTGGGATATGTGTACTGATCATTACCACCAAGTATCATCAAGATTTGGTGAACAAATATTTGCTGGTATTTCGGAAACTCTTTCTTTCTTAGAAGGATGGCAACCCCTCTCAATGAAATGCTTTTCCACAGTCTGCGCCTAGGGCTATTTGAAGACCATACAAACCATAGAGACAAAACTGAGAACTCCTTTGTTTTGTCAAGTTTCAGAGAGCTATGAAAAACCATGTTGGATTTAGAGTTCCAAATTCATCTTTCTATATAGGAGAGAACAGAGGGAAACCTAATTATAAAAACTGCTACTGTAGACGAACGCTTCAATATAGAAGAACAAAATTTGGTGAGCCAAGTGGAATTTGTGTACTGATCATTACCACCAAGTATCATCAAGATTGGGTGAAAAAATATTTGCTGGTATTTCGGAAACTCGTTATTTCTTAGAAGGTTGGCAACCCCTCTCAATGAAAGTGCTTTTCCACAGTCTGCGCCTAGGGCTATTTGAAGAGGAAACAAACCATAGAGACAAAACTGAGAACTCCTTTATTTTGTCAAGTTTCAAAGAGCTACTACAAACCATGTTGGATTTAGAGTTCCAAATTCATCTTTCTATATAGGAGAGAACAGAGGGAAACCTAAATATAAAAACTGCTACTTTAGACGAACGCTTCAACCTAGAAGAACAAAATTTGGTGAGCCAAGTGGGATTTGTGTACTGATCATTTGAACCAAGTATCATCAAGATTGGGTGAAAAAAATATTTGCTGGTATTTCGGAAACTCGTTTTTTTTTAGAAGCTTGGCAACCCCTCTCAATGAAAGTGCTTTTCCACAGTGTGTGCCTAGGGCTACTTGAAGAGGAAACAAACCATAGAGACAAAACTGAGAACTCCGTTATTTTTTCAAGTTTCAAAGAGCTACTACAAACCATGTTGGATTTAGAGTTCCAAATTCATCTATCTATATATTAGAGAACAGAGGGAAACCTAAATATAAAAACTGCTACTGTAGACGAATGCTTCAACCTAGAAGAACAAAATTTGGTGAGCCAAGTGGGATTTGTGTACTGATCATTACCACCAAGTATTATCAAGATTGGGTGAAAAAATATTTGCTGGTATTTCGGAATCTCGTTATTTTGTAGAAGCTTGGCAACCCCTCCCAATGAAAGTGCTTTCCACAGTCTGTGCCTAGGCCTTCTTGAAGAGGAAACAAACCATAGAGACAAAACTGAGAACTCCTTTATTTTGTCAAGTTTCAAAGAGCTACTACAAACAATGTGGGATTTAGAGTTCCAAATTCATCTTTCTACATAGGAGAGAACAAAGGGAAACTAAATATATAAACTGCTGCTGTAGACGAACGCTTCAACCTAGAAGAACAAAATTTGGTGAGCCAAGTGGGATTTGTGTACTGATCATTAGCACCAAGTATCATCAAGATTGGGTGAAAAAATATTTGCTGGTATTTCGGAACCTCGTAATTTCTTAGAAGCTTGGCAACCCCTCTCAATGAAAGTTCTTTTCCACAGTCTAAGCCTAGGGCTACTTGAAGAGGAAACACACCATAGAGACAAAACTGAGAACTCCTTTATTTTGCCAAGTTTCAAAGAGCTACTACAACCATGTTGGATTTTTAGTTCCAAATTCATCTATCTATATAGGAGAGAACAGAGAAAAACCTAAATATAAAATCTGCTAATGTAGACGAACGCTTCAACCTAGAAGAACAAAATTTGGTGAGCCAAGTGGGATTTGTGTACTGATCATTACCACCAAGTATCATCAAGATTCGGTGAATAAATATCTGCTGGTGTTTCGGAAACTCATAATTTCTTAGAAGCTTGGCAACCCCTCTCAATGAAAGTGCTTTTCCACAGTCTGCGCCTAGGGCTATTTGAAGAGGAAACAAACCATAGAGACAAAACTGAGAACTCCTTTATTTTGTCAAGTTTCAAAGATCTACGAAAAACCATGTTGGATTTAGAGTTCCAAATTCATCTTTCTATATAGGAGAGAACAGAGGGAATACTAAATATAAAAACTGCTACTGTAGACGAACGCTTCAACCTAGAAGAACAAAATTTGGTGAGCCAAGTGGGATTTGTGTACTGATCATTACCACCAAGTATCATCAAGATTCGGTGAATAAATATCTGCTGGTGTTTCGGAAACTCGTTATTTCTTAGAAGGTTGGCAACCCCTCTCAAAGAAAGTGCTTTTCCACAGTCTGCGCCTAGGGCTACTTGAAGAGGAAACAAACCATAGAGACAAAACTGAGAACTCCTTTATTTTGTCAAGTCTCAAAGAGCTACTACAAACCACGTTGGATTTAGAGTTCCAAATTCATGTATCTATATATCAGAGAATCGAGGGAAACCTAAATATAAAAACTGCTACTGTAGAGGAACGCTTCAACCTAGAAGAACAAAATTTGGTGAGCCAAGTGGGATTTGTGTACTGATCATTACCACCAAGTATCATCAAGATTGGGTGAAAAAATATTTGCTGGTATTTCAGAAACTCGTTATTTCTTAGAAGCTTGGCAACCCCTCTCAATGAAAGTGCTTTTCCAAGGTCTGTGCCTAGGGCTACTTGAAGAGGAAACAAACCATAGAGACAAAACTGAGAACTCCTTTATGTTGTCAAGTTTCAAAGAGCTACTACAAACCATGTTGGATTTCGAGTTCCAAATTCATCTATCTATATACGAGAGAACAGAGTGAAACCTAAATATAAAAACTGCTACTTTAGACGAACGCTTCAACCTAGAAGAACAAAATTTGGTGAGCCAAGTGGGATTTGTGTACTGATCATTTGAACCAAGTATCATCAAGATTGGGTGAAAAAATATTTGCTGGTATTTCGGAAACTCGTTTTTTTTTAGAAGCTTGGCAACCCCTCTCAATGAAAGTGCTTTTCCACAGTGTGTGCCTAGGGCTACTTGAAGAGGAAACAAACCATAGAGACAAAACTGAGAACTCCGTTATTTTTTCAAGTTTCAAAGAGCTACTACAAACCATGTTGGATTTAGAGTTCCAAATTCATCTATCTATATATTAGAGAACAGAGGGAAACCTAAATATAAAAACTCCTACTGTAGACGAATGCTTCAACCTAGAAGAACAAAATTTGGTGAGCCAAGTGGGATTTGTGTACTGATCATTACCACCAAGTATTATCAAGATTGGGTGAAAAAATATTTGCTGGTATTTCGGAATCTCGTTATTTTGTAGAAGCTTGGCAACCCCTCCCAATGAAAGTGCTTTCCACAGTCTGTGCCTAGGCCTTCTTGAAGAGGAAACAAACCATAGAGACAAAACTGAGAACTCCTTTATTTTGTCAAGTTTCAAAGAGCTACTACAAACAATGTGGGATTTAGAGTTCCAAATTCATCTTTCTACATAGGAGAGAACAAAGGGAAACTAAATATAAAAACTGCTGCTGTAGACGAACGCTTCAACCTACAAGAACAAAATTTGGTGAGCCAAGTGGGATTTGTGTCCTGATCATTAGCACCAAGTATCATCAAGATTGGGTGAAAAAATATTTGCTGGTATTTCGGAACCTCGTAATTTCTTAGAAGCTTGGCAACCCCTCTCAATGAAAGTTCTTTTCCACAGTCTAAGCCTAGGGCTACTTGAAGAGGAAACAAACCATAGAGACAAAACTGAGAACTCCTTTATTTTGCCAAGTTTCAAAGAGCTACTACAACCATGTTGGATTTTTAGTTCCAAATTCATCTATCTATATAGGAGAGAATAGAGAAAAACCTAAATATAAAAACTGCTATTGTAGACGAACGCTTCAACCTAGAAGAACAAAATTTGGTGAGCCAAGTGGGATTTGTGTACTGATCATTAGCAACAAGTATCATCAAGTTTCGTTGAAAAAATATTTGCTGGTATTTCGGAAACTCGTTATTTCTTAGAAGCTTGGCAACCCCTCTCAATGAAATGCTTTTCCACAGTCTGCGCCTAGGGCTATTTGAAGACCAAACAAACCATAGAGACAAAACTGATAACTCCTTTATTTTGTCAAGTTTCAAAGAGCTACTAGAAACCATGTTGGATTTAGAGTTCCAAATTCATCTTTCTATATAGGAGAGAACAGAGGGAAACCTAAATATAAAAACTGCTACTGTAGACGAACGCTTCAACCTAGAAGAACAAAATTTGGTGAGTTAAGTGGAATTTGTGTACTGATCATTACCACCAAGTATCATCAAGATTGGGTGAAAAAAATTTGCTGGTATTTCGGAACCTCGTAATTTCTTAGAAGCTTGGAAACCCCTCTCAATGAAAGTGGTTTTCCACAGTCTGTGCCTAGGGCTACTTGAAGAGGAAACAAACCATAGAGACAAAACTGAGAACTCCTTTATTTTGTCAAGCTTCAAAGAGCTACTACAAACCATGTTGGATTTAGAGTTCCAAATTCATCTATCTATATATCAGAGAATCGAGGGAAACCTAAATATAAAAACTGCTACTCTAGACGAACGCTTCAACCTAGAAGAACAAAATTTGGTGAGCCAAGTGGGATTTGTGTACTGATCATTACCAACAAGTATCATCAAGATTGGGTGAAAAAATATTTGCTGGTATTTCGCAAACTCGTTATTTCTTAAAGCTTGGCAACCCCTCTCAATGAAAGTGGTTTTCCACAGTCTGTGCCTAGGGCTACTTGAAGAGGAAACAAACCATAGAGACAAAACTGAGAACTCCTTTATTTTGTCAAGTTTCAAAGAGCTACTAGAAACCATGTTGGATTTAGAGTTCCAAATTCATCTATCTATATAGGAGAGAACAGAGGGAATCCTAAATATAAAAACTGCTACTGTAGACGAACGCTTCAACCTAGAAGATCAAAATTTGGTGAGCCAAGTGGGATTTGTGTACTGATCATTACCACCAAGTATTATCAAGATTGGGTGAATAAATATTTGCTGGTATTTCGGAAACTCGTTATTTCGTAGAAGCTTGGCAACCCCTCTCAATGAAAGTGCTTTCCACAGTCTGTGCCTAGGGCTACTTGAAGAGGAAACAAACCATAGAGACAAAACTGAGAACTCCTTTATTTTGTCAAGTTTCAAAGAGCTACTACAAACCATGTTGGAGTTAGAGTTCAAAATTCATCTATCTATATATCAGAGAATCGAGGGAAACCTAAATATAAAAACTGCTACTGTATACGAACGCTTCAACCTAGAAGAACAAAATTTGGTGAGCCAAGTTGGAAATGTGTACTACTCATTACCTCCAAGTATCATCAAGATTGGGTGAAAAAATATTTGCTGGTATTTCGGAAACACGTTATTTCTTAGAAGCTTGGCAACCCCTCTCAATGAAAGTGCTTTTCCACAGTCTGTGCCTAGGGCTACTTGAAGAGGAAACAAACCATAGAGACAAAACTGAGAACTCCTTTATTTTGTCAAGTTTCAAAGAGCTACTACAAACCATGTTGGATTTAGAGTTCCAAGTTCATCTTTCTATATAGGAGAGAACAGAGGGAAACCTTAATATAAAAACTGCTACTGTAGACGAACACTTCAACCTAGAAGAACAAAATTTGGTGAGCCAAGTGGGATTTGTGTACTGATCATTTGCACAAAGTATCATCAAGATTGGGTGAAAAAATATTTGCTGGTATTTCGGAAACTCGTAATTTCTTAGAAGCTTGGCAACCCCTCTCAATGAAAGTGCTTTTCCACAGTCTAAGCCTAGGGCTACTTGAAGAGGAAACAAACCATAGAGACAAAACTGAGAACTCCTTTATTTTGTCAAGTTTCAAAGAGCTACTACAAACCATGTTGGATTTAGATTTCCAAGTTCATCTTTCTATATAGGAGAGAACAGAGGGAAACCTAAATATAAAAACTGCTACTGTAGAGGAACGCTTCAACCTAGAAGAACAAAATTTGGTGAGCCAAGTGGGATTTGTGTACTGATCATTACCACCACGTATCATCAAGATTGGGTGAAAAAATATTTGCTGGTATTTCGGAAACTCGTTTTTTCTTAGAAGCTTGGCAACCCCTCTCAATGAAAATCCTTTTCCACAGTGTGTGCCTATGGCTACTTGAAGAGGAAACAAACCATAGAGACAAAACTGAGAACTCCGTTATTTTTTCAAGTTTCAAAGAGCTACTACAAACCATGTTGGATTTAGAGTTCCAAATTCATCTATCTATATATTAGAGAACAGAGGGAAACCTAAATATAAAAACTGCTACTGTAGATGAATGCTTCAACCTAGAAGAACAAAATTTGGTGAGCCAAGTGGGATTTGTGTACTGATCATTACCACCAAGTATTATCAAGATTGGGTGAAAAAATATTTGCTGGTATTTCGGAATCTCATTATTTCGTAGAAGCTTGGCAACCCCTCCCAATTAAAGTGCTTTCCACAGTCTGTGCCTAGGCCTTCTTGAAGAGGAAACAAACCATAGAGACAAAACTGAGAACTTCTTTATTTTGTCAAGTCTCAAAGAGCTACTACAAACCATGTTGGATTTAAAGTTCCAAATTCATCTATCTATATATCAGAGAATCGAGGGAAACCTAAATATAAAAACTGCTACTGTAGACGAACGCTTCAACCTAGAAGAACAAAATTTGGTGAGCCAAGTGGGATTTGTGTACTGATCATTACCACCAAGTATCATCAAGATTGGGTGAAAAAATATTTGCTGGTATTTCGCAAACTCGTTATTTCTTAGAAGCTTGGCAAACCCTCTCAATGAAATTGCTTTTCCAAGGTCTGTGCCTAGGACTACTTGAAGAGGAAACAAACCATAGAGACAAAACTGAGAACTCCTTTATGTTGTCAAGTTTCAAAGAGCTACTACAAACCATGTTGGATTTCGAGTTCCAAATTCATCTTTCTATATAGGAGAGAACAGAGGGAAACCTAAATATAAAAACTGCTACTGTAGACGAACGCTTCAACCTAGAAGAACAAAATTTGGTGAGCCAAGTGCAATTTGTGTACTGATCATTACCACCAAGTATCATCAAGATTGGGTGAAAAAATATTTGCTGGTATTTCGGAAACTCGTTATTTCTTAGAAGGTTGGCAACCCCTCTCAATGAAAGTGCTTTTCCACAGTCTGCGCCTAGGGCTATTTGAAGAGGAAACAAACCATAGAGACAAAACTGAGAACTCCTTTATTTTGTCAAGTTTCAAAGAGCTACTACAAACCATGTTGGATTTAGAGTTCCAAATTCATCTTTCTATATAGGAGAGAACAGAGGGAAACCTAAATATAAAAACTGCTACTGTAGATGAACGCTTCAACCTAGAAGAACAAAATTAGGTGAGGCAAGTGGGATTTGTGTACCTATCATTACCACCAAGTATCATCATCAAGATTGGGTGAAAAACTATTTGCTGGTATTTCGGAAACTCGTTATTTCTTAGAAGCTTGGCAACCCCTCTCAATGAAAGTGCTTTACCACAGTCTGTGCCTAGGGCTACTTGAAGAGGAAACAAACTATAGAGACAAAACTGAGAACTCCTTTATTTTGTCAAGTTTCAAAGAGCTACTACAAACAATGTGGGATTTAGAGTTCCAAATTCATCTTTCTACATAGGAGAGAACAAAGGGAAACTAAATATAAAAACTGCTACTGTAGACGAACGCTTCAACCTAGAAGAACAAAATTTGGTGAGCCAAGTGGGATTTGTGTACTGATCATTACCACCAAGTATCATCAAGTTTGGGTGAAAAAATATTTGCTGGTATTTCGGAACCTCGTAATTTCTTAGAAGCTTGGCAACCCCTCTCAATTAAAGTTCTTTTCCACAGTCTAAGCCTAGGGCTACTTGAAGAGGAAACAAACCATAGAGACAAAACTGAGAACTCCTTTATTTTGCCAAGTTTCAAAGAGCTACTACAACCATGTTGGATTTTTAGTTCCAAATTCATCTATCCATATAGGAGAAAACAGAGAAAAACCTAAATATAAAAACTGCTACTGTAGACGAATGCTTCAACCTAGAAGAACAAAATTAGGTGAGGCAAGTGGGATTTGTGTACCTATCATTACCACCAAGTATCATCAAGATTGGGTGAACAACTATTTGCTGGTATTTCGGAAACTCGTTACTTCTTAGAAGCTTGGCAACCCCTCTCAATGAAAGTGCTTTACCACAGTCTGTGCCTAGGGTTACTTGAAGAGGAAACAAACTATAGAGACAAAACTGAGAACTCCTTTATTTTGTCAAGTTTCAAAGAGCTACTACAAACAATGTGGGATTTAGAGTTCCAAATTCATCTTTCTACATAGGAGAGAACAAAGGGAAACTAAATATAAAAACTGCTACTGTAGACGAACGCTTCAACCTAGAAGAACAAAATTTGGTGAGCCAAGTGGGATTTGTGTACTGATCATTACCACCAAGTATCATCAAGTTTGGGTGAAAAAATATTTGCAGGTATTCGGAAACTAGTAATTTCTTAGAAGCTTGGCAACCCCTCTCAATGAAAGTTCTTTTCCACAGTCTAAGCCTAGGGCTACTTGAAGAGGAAACAAACCATAGAGACAAAACTGAGAACTCCTTTATTTTGCCAAGTTTCAAAGAGCTACTACAACCATGTTGGATTTTTAGTTCCAAATTCATCTATCTATATATCAGAGAATCGAGGGAAACCTAAATATAAAAACTGCTACTGTAGACGAACGCTTCAACCTAGAAGAACAAAATTTGGTGAGCCAAGTGGAATTTGTGTACTGATCATTACCACCAAGTATCATCAAGATTGGGTGAAAAAATATTTGCTGGTATTTCGGAAACTCGTTATTTCTTAGAAGGTTGGCAACCCTCTCAATGAAAGTGCTTTTCCACAGTCTGCGCCTAGGGCTATTTGAAGAGGAAACAAACCATAGAGACAAAACTGAGAACTCCTTTATTTTGTCAAGTTTCAAAGAGCTACTAAAAACCATCTTGGATTTAGAGTTCCAAATTCATCTTTCTATATAGGAGAGAACAGAGGGAAACCTAAATATAAAAACTGCTACTGTAGACGAACGCTTCAACCTAGAAGAACAAAATTAGGTGAGGCAAGTGGGATTTGTGTACCTATCATTACCACCAAGTATCATCAAGATTGGGTGAAAAACTATTTACTTGTATTTCGGAAACTCGTTATTTCTTAGAAGCTTATCAACCCCTCTCAATGAAAGTGCTTTACCACAGTCTGTGCCTAGGGCTACTTGAAGAGGAAACAAACTATAGAGACAAAACTGAGAACTCCTTTATTTTGTCAAGTTTCAAAGAGCTACTACAAACAATGTGGGATTTAGAGTTCCAAATTCATCTTTCTACATTGGAGAGAACAAAGGGAAACTAAATATAAAAACTGCTACTGTAGACGAACGCTTCAACCTAGAAGAACAAAATTTGGTGAGCCAAGTGGGATTTGTGTACTGATCATTACCACCAAGTATCATCAAGTTTGGGTGAAAAAATATTTGCTGGTATTTCAGAACCTCGTAATTTCTTAGAAGCTTGGCAACCCCTCTCAATTAAAGTTCTTTTCCACAGTCTAAGCCTAGGGCTACTTGAAGAGGAAACAAACCATAGAGACAAAACTGAGAACTCCTTTATTTTGCCAAGTTTCAAAGAGCTACTACAACCATGTTGGATTTTTAGTTCCAAATTCATCTATCCATATAGGAGAGAACAGAGAAAAACCTAAATATAAAAACTGCTACTGTAGACGAATGCTTCAACCTAGAAGAACAAAATTAGGTGAGGCAAGTGGGATTTGTGTACCTATCATTACCACCAAGTATCATCAAGATTGGGTGAACAACTATTTGCTGGTATTTCGGAAACTCGTTATTTCTTAGAAGCTTGGCAACCCCTCTCAATGAAAGTGCTTTACCACAGTCTGTGCCTAGGGCTACTTGAAGAGGAAACAAACTATAGAGACAAAACTGAGAACTCCTTTATTTTGTCAAGTTTCAAAGAGCTACTACAAACAATGTGGGATTTAGAGTTCCAAATTCATCTTTCTACATAGGAGAGAACAAAGGGAAACTAAATATAAAAACTGCTACTGTAGACGAACGCTTCAACCTAGAAGAACAAAATTTGGTGAGCCAAGTGGGATTTGTGTACTGATCATTACCACCAAGTATCATCAAGTTTGGGTGAAAAAATATTTGCTGGTATTTCGGAACCTCGTAATTTCTTAGAAGCTTGGCAACCCCTCTCAATGAAAGTTCTTTTCCACAGTCTAAGCCTAGGGCTACTTGAAGAGGAAACAAACCATAGAGACAAAACTGAGAACTCCTTTATTTTGTCAAGTTTCAAAGTGCTACTACAAACAATGTGGGATTTAGAGTTCCAAATTCATCTATTTATATATTAGAGAACAGAGGGAAACCTAAATATAAAAACTGCTACTGTAGACGAACGCTTCAACCTAGAAGATCAAAATTTGGTGAGCCAAGTGGGATTTGTGTACTGATCATTACCACCAAGTATCATCAAGATTGGGTGAAAAAATATTTGCTGGTATTTCGGAAACTCGTTTTTTCTTAGACGCTTGGCAACCCCACTCAATGAAATTGCTTTTCCACAATGTGTGCCTAGGGCTACTTGAAGAGGAAACAAACCATAGAGACAAAACGGAGAACTCCGTTATTTTTTCAAGTTTCAAAGAGCTACTACAAACCATGTTGGATTTAGAGTTCCAAATTCATCTATCTATATATGAGATAAAAGAGGGAAATCTAAATATAAAAACTGCTACTGTAGACGAACGCTTCAACCTAGAAGAACAAAATTTGGTGAGCCAAGTGGGATTTGTGTACTGATCATTATTAAAAAGTATCATCAAGATTCGGTGAAAAAATATTTGCTGGTATTTCAGAAACTCGTAATTTCTTAGAAGCTTGGCAGCCCCTCTCAATTAAAGTGCTTTTCCACAGTCTGTGCCTAGGGCTACATGAAGAGGAAACAAACCTTAGAGACAAAATTGAGAACTCCTTAATTTTGTCAAGTTTCAAAGAGCTACTACAAACCATGTTGGATTTAGAGTTCCAAATTCATCTATCTATATATCAGAGAATCGTGGGAAACCTAAATATAAAAACTGCTACTGTAGACGAACGATTCAACCTAGAGTAACAAAATTTGGTGAGCCAAGTGGGAAAAGTGTACTGATCATTAGCTCCAAGTATCATCAAGATTGGGTGAAAAAATATTTGCTGGTATTTCGGAAACTCGTTATTTCTTAGAAGGTTGGCAACCCCTCTCAATGAAAGTGCTTTTCCACAGTCTGCGCCTAGGGCTACTTGAAGAGGAAACAAACCATAGAGACAAAACTGAGAACTCCTTTATTTTGTCAAGTCTCAAAGACTACTACAAACCATGTTGGATTTAGAGTTATAAATTCATCTATCTATATAGGAGATAACAGAGGGTAACCTAAATATAAAAACTGCTACTGTAGACGAACGCTTCAACCTAGAAGAACAAAATTTGGTGAGCCAAGTTGGAAATGTGTACTGATCATTACCTCCAAGTATCATCAAGATTGGGTGAAAAAATATTTGCTGGTATTTCGGAAACTCGTTTTTTCTTAGAAGCTTGGCAACCCCACTCAATGAAAGTGCTTTTCCACGGTGTGTGCCTAGGGCTACTTGAAGAGGAAACAAACCATAGATACAATACGGGAACTCCGTTATTTTTTCAAGTTTCAAAGAGCTACTACAAACCATGTTGGATTTCGAGTTCCAAATTCATCTATCTATATAGGAGAGAACAAAGGGAAAAATAAATATAAAAACTGCTACTGTAGACGAACGCTTCAACCTAGAAGAACAAAATTTGGTGAGCCAAGTGGGATTTGTGTACTGATCATTACCACCAAGTGTCATCAAGATTCAGTGAAAAAATATTTGCTGGTATTTCGGAAACTCGTTATTTTGTAGAAGCTTGGCAACCCCACTCAATGAAAGTGCTTTTCCACGGTGTGTGCCTAGGGCTACTTGAAGAGGAAAGAAACCATAGAGACAAAACTGAGAACTCCTTTTTTTTGTCAAGTCTCAAAGAGCTACTACAAACCATGTTGGATTTAGAGTTAAAAATTCATCTATCTATATATGAGATAACAGAGGGAAACCTAAATATAAAAACTGCTACTGTAGACGAACGCTTCAACCCAGAAGAACAAAATTTGGTGAGCCACGTGGGATTTCTGTACTGATCATTACCACCACGTATCATCAAGATTGGGTGAAAAAATATTTGCTGGTATTTCGGAAACTCGTTTTTTCTTAGAAGCTTGGCAACCCCTCTCAATTAAAGTGCTTTTCCACAGTGTGTGCCTAGGGCTACTTGAAGACGAAACAAACCATAGAGACAAAACTGAGAACTCCATTATTTTTTAAAGTCTCAAAGAGCTACTACAAACCATGTTGGATTTAGAGTTCCAAATTCATCTATCTATATATGAGATAACAGAGGGAAACCTAAATATAAAAACTGCTACTGTAGACGAACGCTTCAACCTAGAAGAACAAAATTTGGTGAGCCAAGTGGGATTTGTGTACTGATCATTACCACCAAGTATCATCAAGATTCGGAGAAAAAATATTTGCTGCTATTTCGGAAACTCGTAATTTCATAGAAGCTTGGCAACCCCTCTCAATGAAAGTGGTTTTCCACAGTCGGTGCCTAGGGCTACATGAAGAGGTAACAAACCATAGAGACAAAACTGAGAACTCCTTTATTTTGTCAAGTTTCAAAGAGCTACTACAAACCATGTTGGATTTAGAGTTCCAAATTCATCTGCTTATATATCAGAGAATCGAGGGAAACCTAAATATAAAAACTGCTACTGTAGACGAACGCTTCAACCTAGAAGAACAAAATTTGGTGAGCCAAGTGGGATTTGTGTACTGATCATTAGCAACAAGTATCATCAAGATTGGGTGAAAAAGTATTTGCTGGTATTTCGAAAACTCGTTATTTCTTAGAAGCTTGGCAACCCCTCTCAATAAAAGTTCTTTTCCACAGTCTGTGCCTAGGGCTACTTGAAGAGGAAACAAACCATAGAGACAAAACTGAGAACTCCTTTATTTTGTCAAGTTTCAAAGAGCTACTAAAAACCATGTTGGATTTAGAGTTCCAAATTCATCTATCTAAATAGGAGAGAACAGAGGGAAACCTAAATATAAAAACTCCTACTGTAGACGAACGCTTCAACATAGAAGAACAAAATTGGTGATCCAAGTGGGGTTTGTGTACTGATCATTACCACCAAGTATCATCAAGATTGGGTGAAAAAATATTTGCTGGCATTTCGGAAACTCGTTATTTTTAGAAGCTTGGCAACCCCTCTCAATTAAAGTGCTTTTCCACAGTGTGTGCCTCGGGCTACTAGAAGAGGAAACAAAGCATAGAGACAAAACTGAGAACTCCTTTATTTTGTCAAGTTTCAAAGAGCTACTACAAACCATGTTGGATTTAGAGTTCCAAATTCATCTTTCTATACAGGAGAGAACGGAGGGAAACCTAAATATAAAAACTGCTACTGTACACGAACGCTTCAACCTAGAAAAACAAAATTTGGTGAGTTTAGTGGGATTTGTGTACCAATCATTACCACCAAGTATCATCAAGATTGGGTGACATAATATTTGCTGGTATTTCGGAAACTCGTAATTGCTTACAAGCTTGGCAACCCCTCTCAATGAAAGTGCTTTTACACAGTCTGTGCCTAGGGCTACTTGAAGAGGAAACAAACCATAGTGACAAAAGTGAGAACTCGTTTATTTTGTCAAGTTTCAAAGAGCTACTACAAACCATGTTGGATTTAGATTTCCAAATTCATCTGTCTATATAGGAGAGAACAGAGGGAAACCTAAATATAAAAACTGCTACTGTAGACGAACGTTTCAACCTAGAAGAACAAAATTTGGTGAGCCAAGTGGGATTTGTGTACTGATCATTAGCAACAAGTATCATCAAGATTGGGTGAAAAAATATTTGCTGGTATTTCGGAAACTCGTAATTTCTTGGAATCTTGGCAACCCCTCTCAATGAAAGTGCTTTTAATAGTCTGTGCCTAGGGCTACTTGAAGAGGAAACAAACCATAGAGACAAAAGTGAGAACTCGTTTATTTTGTCAAGTTTCAAAGAGCTACTACAAACCATGTTGGATTTAGAGTTTCAAATACATCTGTCTATATAGGAGTGAACAGAGGGAAACCTAAATATAAAAACTGCTACTGTAGACGAACGCTTCAACCTAGAAGAACAAAATTTGGTGAGCCAAGTGGGATTTGTGTACTGATCATTAGCAACAAGTATCATCAAGATTGTTTGAAAAAATATTTGCTGGTATTTCGGAAACTCGTTATATCTTAAAAGCTTGGCAACCCCTCTCAATGAAAGTGCTTTTCCACAGTCTGTGCCTAGGGCTACTTGAAGAGGAAACAAACCATAGAGACAAAACTGAGAACTCCTTTATTTTGTCAAGTTTCACAGAGCTACTAAAAACCATGTTGGATTTAGAGTTCCAAATTCATCTATCTAAATAGGAGAGAACAGAGGGAAACCTAATTATAAAAACTGCTACTGTAGACGAACGCTTCAACCTAGAAGAAAAAAATTTGGTGAGCCAAGTGGGATTTGTGTACTGATCATTACCACCAAGTATCATCAAGATTGGGTGAAAAAATATTTGCTGGTATTTCTGAAACTCGTTATTTCTTAGCAGCTTGGCAAGCTCTCTCAATGAAAGTGCTTTTCCACAGTCTGTGCCTAGGGCTACTTGAAGAGGAAACAAACCATAGAGACAAAACTGAGAATTCCTTTATTTTGTCAAGTTTCAAAGAGCTACTACAAACCATGTTGGATTTAGAGTTCCTAATTCATCTATCTATATAGGAGAGAACAGAGGGAATCCTAAATGTAAAAACTGCTACTGTAAACGAACGCTTCAACCTAGAAGAAAAAATTTGGTGAGCCAAGTGGGATTTGTGTTCTGATCATTAGCAACAAGTATCATCAAGATTGGGTGAAAAAATATTTGCTGGTATTTCGGAAACTCGATATTTCTTAGAAGCTTGGCAAACCCTCTCAATTAAAGTGCTTTTCCACAGTCGGTGCCTAGGGCTACATGAAGAGGAAACAAACCATAGAGACAAAACTGAGAACTCCTTTATTTTGTCAAGTTTCAAAGAGCTACTACAAACCATGTTGGATTTAGAGTTAGAAATTCATCTATCTATATATCAGAGAATCGAGGGAAATCTAAATATAAAAACTGCTACTGTAGATGAACGCTTCAACGTAGAAGAACAAAATTTGGTGATCCAAGTGGGATTTGTGTACTGATCATTACCACCAAGTATCATCAAGATTGGGTGAATAAATATTTCCTGGTATTTCGGAAACGCGTTATTTCTTACAAGCTTGGCAACCCATCTCAATGAAAGTGCTTTTCCACAGTGTGTTCCTAGGGCTACTTGAAGAGGAAACAAACCATAGAGACAAAACTGAGAACTCCTTTATTTTGTCAAGTCTCAAAGAGCTACTACAAACCATGTTGGATTTAGAGTTCTAAATTCATCTATCTATATATGAGATAACAGAGGGAAACCTAAATATAAAAACTGCTACTGTAGACGAACGCTTCAACCTAGAAGAACAAAATTTGGTGAGCCAAGTGGGATTTGTGTACTGATCATTACCACCACATATCATCAAGATTGGGTGAAAATATATTTGCTGGTATTTTCGAAACTTGTTTTTTCTTAGAAGCTTGGCAACCCCTCTCAATTAAAGTGCTTTTCCACAGTGTGTGCCTCGGGCTACTTGAAGAGGAAACAAAGCATAGAGACAAAACTGAGAACTCCTTTATTTTGTGAAGTTTCAAAGAGCTACTACAAACCATGTTGGATTTAGAGTTCCAAATTCATCTTTCTATACAGGAGAGAACAGAGGGAAACCTAAATATAAAAACTGCTACTGTACACGAACGCTTCAATCTAGAAAAACAAAATTTGGTGAGTCAAGTGATATTTGTGTACCGTCAATTACCACCAAGTATCATCAAGATTGGGTGAAAAAATATTTGCTGGTATTATGGAAACTCTTTATTTCTTGGAAGCTTGGCAACCCCTTTCAATGAAAGTGCTTTTCCAGAGTCTGTGTTTGGGCTACTTAGAGAGGAAACAAAGCATAGAGACAAAACTGAGAACTCCTTTATTTTGTCAAGTTTCAAAGAGCTACTACAAACCATGTTGGATTTAGAGTTCCAAATTCCTCTACCTATATAGGAGAGAACATAGTGTAACCTAAATATAAAAACTGCTACTGTAGACGAACGCTTAAACCTAGAAGATCAAAATTTGGTGAGCCAAGTGGAGTTTATGTACTGATCATTAACACCAAGTATCATCAAGATTGGGTGAAAAAATATTTGATGGTATTTCGGAAACTGGTTATTTCTTGGAAGCTTGGCAACCCTTCTCAATGAAAGTGCTTTCCCACAGTCTATGCCTAGGGCTACTTAAAGAGGAAACAAACCATAGAGACAAAACTGAGAACTCCTTTATTTTGTCAAGTTTCAAAGAGCTACTAAAAACCATGTTGGATTTAGAGTTCCTAATTCATCTATCTATATAGGAGAGAACAGAGGGAAACCTAAATATAACAACTGCTACTGTTGACGAACGCTTCAACCTAGAAGAACAAAATTTGGTGAGCCAAGTGGGATTTGTGTACTGATCATTAGCAACAAGTATCATCAAGATTGGGTGAAAAAGTATTTGCTGGTATTTCGAAAACTCGTTATTTCTTAGAAGCTTGGCAACCCCTCTCAATAAAAGTTCTTTTCCAACGTCTGTGCCTAGGGCTACTTGAAGAGGAAACAAACCATAGAGACAAAACTGAGAACTCCTTTATTTTGTCAAGTTTCAAAGAGCTACTAAAAACCATGTTGGATTTAGAGTTCCAAATTCATCTATCTAAATAGGAGAAAACAGAGGGAACCTAAATATAAAAACTCCTACTGTAGACGAACGCTTCAACATAGAAGAACAAAATTGGTGATCCAAGTGGGGTTTGTGTACTGATCATTACCACCAAGTATCATCAAGATTGGGTGAAAAAATATTTGCTAGCATTTCGGAAACTCGTTATTTCTTAGAAGCTTGGCAACCCCTATCAATTAAAGTGCTTTTCCACAGTGTGTGCCTCGGGCTACTAGAAGAGGAAACAAAGCATAGAGACAAAACTGATAACTCCTTTATTTTGTCAAGTTTCAAAGAGCTACTACAAACCATGTTGGATTTAGAGTTCCAAATTCATCTTTCTATACAGGAGAGAACAGAGGGAAACCTAAATATAAAAACTGCTACTGTACACGAACGCTTCAACTTAGAAAAACAAAATTTGGTGAGTCAAGTGAGATTTGTGTACCGATCATTACCACCAAGTATCATCCAGATTGGGTGAAAAAATATTTGCTGGTATTATGGAAACTCTTCATTTCTTGGAAGCTTGGCAACCCCTTTCAATGAAAGTGCTTTTCCACAGTCTGTGTTTGGGCTACTTAAAGAGGAAACAAAGCATAGAGACAAAACTGAGAACTCCTTTATTTTGTCAAGTTTCAAAGAGCTACTACAAACCATGTTGGATTTAGAGTTCCAAATTCCTCTATCTATATAGGAGAGAACATAGTGTAACCTAAATATAAAAACTGCTACTGTAGACGAACTCTTAAACCTAGAAGATCAAAATTTGGTGAGCCAAGTGGAGTTTGTGTACTGATCATTAACACCAAGTATCATCAAGATTGGGTAAAAAAATATTTGCTGGTATTTCGGAAACTGGTTATTTCTTGGAAGCTTGGCAACCCTTCTCAATGAAAGTGCTTTCCCACAGTCTATGCCTAGGGCTACTTAAAGAGGAAACAAACCATAGAGACAAAACTGAGAACTCCTTTATTTTGTCAAGTTTCAAAGAGCTACTACAAACCATGTTGGATTTAGAGTTCCAAATTCATCTATCTAAATAGGAGAGAACAGAGGGAAACCTAAATATAAAAACTCCTACTGTAGATGAACGCTTCAACATAGAAGAACAAAATTGGTGATCCAAGTGCGGTTTGTGTACTGATCATTACCACCAAGTATCATCAAGATTGGGTGAAAAAATATTTGCTAGCATTTCGGAAACTCGTTATTTCCTCGAAACTTGGCAACCCCTTTCAATGAAAGTGCTTTTCCAGAGTCTGTGCCTAGGGCTAATTAAAGCGTAAACAAACCAGAGAGACAAAACTGAGAACTACTTTGTTTTGTCAAGTTTCAAAGAGCTACTAAAAACCAGGTTGAATTTAGAATTCCAAATTCATCTATCTTTATAGGAGAGAACAGAGGAAATCCTAAATATACAAACAGCTACTGTAGACGAACGCTTCAACCTAGAAGAACAAAATATGGTGAGCCAAGTGGGATTTGTGTACTCATCATTAGCACCAAGTATAATCAAGTTTGGGTGAAAAAATATTTGCTGGTATTTCAGAAACTCGTTATTTCTTAGAAGGTTGGCAACCCCTCTCATTGAAAGTGCTTTTCCACAGTCTGTGCCTAGGGCGACTTGAAGAGGAAACAAACCATAGAGACGAAACTGAGAACTCCTTATTTGGTCAAGCTTCAAAGAGCTACTACAAACCATGTTGGATTTAGAGTTCCAAATTCATCTATGTATATATGAGAGAACAGAGGAAAACCTAAATATAAAAACTGCTACGGTAGACGAACGCTTCAACCTAGATAAACTAAATTTGGTGAGCCAAGTGGGATTTGTGTACTGATCATTACCACCAAGTATCATCAAGATTGGGTGAAAAAATATTTGCTGGTATTTCGGAAACTCGTAATGTCTTGGAAGCTGGGCAACCCCTTTCAATGAAAGTGCTTTTCCACAATCTGTGCCTAGGGCTACTTGAAGAGGAAACAAACCATAGAGACAAAACTGAGAACTCCTTTATTTTGTCAAGTTTCAAAGAGCTACTACAAACCATGATTTATTTAGAGTTCCAAATTCATCTATCTAAATAGGAGAGAACAGAGGGAAACCTAAAAATATAAACTGCTACTGTAAACGAACGCTTCAACCTAGATGAACAAAATTTGATGAGTCATTTGGGATTTGTGTACCGATCCTTACCACCAAGTATCATCAAGATTGGGTGAAAAAATGTATGCTGATAATTCGGATACTCATAATTTCTTAGATGTTTGGCAACCCCTCTAATGAAAGTGCTTTTCCACAGTCTGTGCATAGGGCTACTTGAAGAGTAAAGAAATCATAGAGACAAAACTGAGAACTACTTTTTTTTGGTCAAATTTCTAAGAGCTACTACAAACCATGTTGGATTGGGTGTTCCAAATTCATCTATCTATATAGGAGAGAACAGAGGGAAACCTAAATATAAAAACTGCTACTTTAGACGAACGCTTAAATCTAGAAGAACAAAATTTGGTGAGCCAAGTGGGATTTGTGTACTGATCATTACCACCAAGTATCATCAAGTTTGGCTGAAAAGATATTTGCTGGTATTTTGGAAACTCGTTATTTCTTCGAAGCTTGGCAACCCCTTTCAATGAAAGTGCTTTTCCAGAGTCTGTGGTAGGGCTACTTAAAGAGTAAACAAACCAGAGAGACAATACTGGGAACTACTTTGTTTTGTCAAGTTTCAAAGAGCTACTACAAACCATGTTGGATTTAGAGTTGCAAGTTCCTCGATCTATATATTAGAGAACAGAAGGAAACCTAAATATAAAAACTTCTACTGTAGACGAATGCTTCAACCTAGAAGAACACAATTTGGTGAGCCATGTGGGGTTTTTTTACTGATCATTACGACCAAGTATCATCAAGATTGGGTGAAAAAATATTTGCTGGTATTTCGGAAACTCGTCATTACTTAGAAGCTTGGAAGCCCCTCTCAATGAAAGTGCTTTTCCACAGTCTATGCCTAGGGCTACTTGAAGAGGAAACAAACCATAGAGACAAAACTGAGAACTCCTTTATTTTGTCAAGTTTCAAAGAGCTTCTACAAACCATGTTGTATTTAGAATTCCAAATTCATCTATCTATATAGGAGAGAACAGAGTGAAACCTGAAAATAAAAACTGCTACTGTAAACGAAGGCTTCAACCTAGCAAAACAAAATTTGGTGAGCCAAGAGGGATTTGTGTACTTTTCATTACCACCACGTATCATCAAGATTGGGTGAAAAAATATTTGCTGGTATTTCGAAAACTCGTAATTTTTGGATGCTTGGCAACCCCATTCAATGAATGTGTTTTTCCACAGTCTCTGCTTAGGGCTACTTGAAGAGGAAACAAACCATAGAGACAAAACGGAGAACTCCTTTATTTTGTCAAGTTTCAAAGAGCTACTACAAACCATGTTGGATTTAGAGTTCCAAATTCATCTATCTATATATGAGAGAACAGAGGAAAACCTAAATATAAAAACTGCTACTGTAGACGAACGCTTCAACCTAGAAGAACAAAATTTGGTGAGCCAAGTGGGATTTGTGTACTGATCATTATCACCAAGTATCATCAAGATTGGGTGAAAAAATATTTGCTGGTATTTCGGGAACTCGTTATTTCTTAGAAGATTGGCAACCCCTCCAATGAAAGTGCTTTTCCACAGTCTGTGCATAGGGCTACTTGAAGAGGAACCAAACCATAGAGACAAAACTAGGAACTCCTTTATTTTGTCAAGTTTCAAAGAGCTACTACAAACCATGTTGGATTTCGAGTTCAAATTCATCTATCTGTATAGGAGAGAACAGAGGGAAACCTAAATATAAAAACTGCTATTGTAAACGAACACTTTAACCTAGAAGAACAAAATTTGGTGAGTCAAGTGTGAATTTTTTACCGATCATTGCCACCAAGTATCATAAAGATTGGGTGAAAAAATATTTGCTGGTATTTCGGAAACTCGTTATTTCTTGGAAGCTTGGCAACCCCTTTCAATGAAAGTGCTTTCCCAGAGTCTGTGCCTAGGGCTACTTAAAGTGGAAACAAACCATAGAGACAAAACTGAGAACTCCTTTATTTTGTCAAGTTTCAAAGAGGTACTACAAACCATGTTGGATTTAGAGTTCCAAATTCATCTATCTATATAGGAGAGAACAGAGTGAAACCTAAATATAAAAACTTCTACTGTAGACGAACGCTTAAACCTAGAAGAACAAAATTTGGTGAGCCAAGTGGAGTTTGTGTACTGATCATTACCACCAAGTATCCTCAAGATTGGGTGAAAAAATATTTCCTGGTATTTCGGAAATTCGTAATTTCTTAGAAGCTTGGCAACCCCTCTCAATGAAAGTGCTTTTCCACAGTCTGAGCCTAGGGCTACTTGAAGATTAAACAAACCATAGAGACAAAACTGAGAACTCCTTTATTTTGTCAAGTTTCAAAGAGCTACTACAAACCGTGTTTTATTTAGAGTTCCAAATTCATCTTTCTATATAGGAGAGAACAGAGGGAAACCTAAATATAAAAACTGCTACTGTAGACGAACGCTTCAACCTAGAAGAACAAAATTTGGTGATCCAAGTGGGATTTGTGTACTGATCATTACCACCAAGTATCATCAAGATTGGGTGAAAAAATATTTGCTGGTATTTCGGAAACTAGTTATTTCTTAGAAGCTTGGCAACCCCTCTCAATGAAAGTGCTTTTCCACAGTCTGTGATTAGGGCTACTTGAAGAGGAAACAAACCATAGAGACAAAATTGAGAACTCCTTTATTTTGTCAAGTTTCAAAGAGCTACTACAATCCATGTTGGATTTAGAGTTCCAAATTCATCTATCTATATAGGAGAGAACAGAGAGAAACCTAAATATAAAAACTGCTACTGTAGACGAACGCTTCAACCTAGAAGAACAAAATAAGGTGAGCCAAGTGGGATTGGTGTACTGATCATTACCACCAAGTATCATCAAGATTGGGTGAAAAAGTATTTGCTGGTATTTCGGAAACTCGTTATTTCTTAGAAGCTTGGCAACCCCTCTCAATGAAAGTGCTTTTCCACAGTCTGTGCCTAGGGCTACTTGAAGAGGAAACAACCATAGAGACAAAACTGAGAACTCCTTTATTTTGTCAAGTTTCACAGAGCTACTAAAAACCATGTTGGATTTAGAGTTCCAAATTCATCTATCTAAATAGGAGAGAACAGAGGGAAACCTAAATATAAAAACTGCTACTGTAGACGAAAGTTTCAAACTAGAAGAACAAAATTTGGTGAGCCAAGTGGGATTGGTGTACTGATCATTACCACCAAGTATCATCAATATTGGGTGAAAAAATATTTGCTGGTATTTCGGAAACTCGTTATTTCTTAGAAGCTTGGCAACCCCTCTCAATGAAAGTGCTTTTCCACAGTCTGTGCCTTGGGCTACTTGAAGAGGAAACAAACCATAGAGACAAAACTGAGAACTCCTTTATTTGTCGAGTTTCAAAGAGCTACTACAAACCATTTTGGATTTAGAGTTCCAAATTCATCTCTCTATATAGGAGTGATCAGAGGGAAACCTAAATATAAAAACTGCTACTGTAGATGAACGCTTCAACCTAGAAGAACAAATTTTGGTGAGCTAAGTGGGATTTGTGTCCTGATCATTAGCAACAAGTATCATCAAGATTGGGTGAAAAAATATTTGCTGGTATTTCGGAAACTCGTTATTTCTTAGAAGCTTGGCAACCCCTCTCAATGAAAGTGCTTTTCCACAGTCTTTGCCTAGGGCTACTTGAAGAGGAAACAAACCATAGAGACAAAACTGAGAACTCCTTTATTTTGTCAAGTTTCAAAGAGCTACTACAAACCATTTTGGATTTAGAGTTCCAAATTGATCTATCTATATATGAGAGAACAGAGTGAAACCTAAATGTAAAAACTGCTACTGTAGACGAACCCTTCAACCTAGGAGAACAAAATTGGGTGAGCCAAGTGGGATTTGTGTACTGATTATTACCACCAAGTATCATCAAGATTGGGTGAAAAAATATTTGCTGGTATTTCGGAAACTCGTTATTTCTTAGAAGCTTGGCAACCCCACTCAATGAAAGTGCTTTTCCACAGTCTGTGCCTAGGGCTACTTGAAGAGGAAACAAACCATAGAGACAAAACTGAGAACTCCTTTATTTTGTCAAGTTTCAAAGAGCTACTACAAACCATGTTGGATTTAGAGTTCCAAATTCATCTATCTATATAGGAGAGAACAGAGAGAATCCTAAATATAAAAACTGCTACGGTAGACGAACGCTTCAACCTAGAAGAGCAAAATTTGGTGAGCCACGTCGGATTTGTGTACTGATCATTACCACCAAGTATCATCAAGATTGGTTGACATAATATTTGCTCTTATTTCGGAAACTCGTAATTTCTTAGAAGCTTGGCAACCCCTCTCAATGAAAGTGCTTTTCCACAGTCTGTGCCGAGGGCTACTTGAAGAGGAAACAAACCATAGAGACAAAACTGAGAACTCCTTTATTTTGACAAGTTTCAAAGAGCTACTACAATCCATGTTGGATTTAGAGTTCCAAATTCATCTATCTATATAGGAGAGAACAGAGAGAAACCTAAATATAAAAACTTCTACTGTAGACGAACCCTTCAAACTAGAAGAACAAAATTTGGTGAGCCAAGTGTTATTTGTGTACTGATCATTACCACCAAGTATCATCAAGATTGGGTGAAAAAATATTTGCTGGTATTTCGGAAATTCGTTATTTCTTAGAAGCTTGGCAACCCCTCTCAGTGCAAGTGCTTTTCCACAGTCTGTGCCTAGGGCTACCTGAAGAGGAAACAAACCACAGGGACAAAACTGAGAACTCCTTTATTTTGTCAAGTTTCAAAGAGCTACTAAAAACCATGTTGGATTTAGAATTCCAAATTCATCTATCTGTATAGGAGAGAACAGAGGGAAACCTAAATATAAAAACTGCTACTGTAGACAAACGCTTCAATCTAGAAGAACAAAGTATGGTGAGCCAAGTGGGATTTGTGTACTGATCATTAGTACCAATTATCATCAAGATTGGGTAAAAAAATATTTGCTGGTATTACGGAAACTCGTTATTTCTTAGAAGCTTGGCAACCCCTCTCAATGAAAGTGCTTTTCCACAGTCTGTGCCATGGCTCCTTGAAGATTAAACAAACCACAGAGACAAAAGTAAGAACTCCTTTATTTTGTCAAGCTTCAAAGAGCTACTACAAACCATGATTTATTTGGAGTTCCAAATTCATCTATCTATATAGGAGAGAACACAGGGAATCCTAAATGTAAAAACTGCTAATGTAAACGAACGCTACAGCCTAGAAGAACAAAATTTGGTGAGCCAAGTGTGATTTGTGTCCTGATCATTAGCAACAAGTATCATCAAGATTGGATGAAAAAATATTTGCTGGTATTTCGGAAACTCGTTATTTCTTAGAAGCTTGGCAACCCCTCTCAATGAAAGTGCTTTTCCACAGTCTGTGCCTAGGGCTACTTGAAGAGGAAACAAACCATAGAGACAAAACTGAGAACTCCTTTATTTTGTCAAGTTTCAAAGAGCTACTACAAACCATGTTGGATTTAGAGTTCCAAATTCATCTATCTATATATGAGAGAAAAGAGTGAAACGTAAATTTAAAAACTCCTATTGTAGACGAACGCTTCAACCTAGAAGAACAAAATTTGGTGAGCCAAGTGGGATTTGTGTACTGATCATTACCACCAAGTATCATCAAGATTGGGTGAAAAAATATTTGCTGGTATTTCGGAAACTCGTTATTTCTTAGAAGCTTGGCAACCCCTCTCAATGAAAGTGCTTTTCGACAGTCTGTGCCTAGGGTTACTTGAAGAGGAATCAAACCATAGAGACAAAAGTGAGAACTCCTTTATTTTGTCAAGTTTCAAGGAGCTACTACAAACCATGTTTATTTGGAGTTCCAAATTCATCCATCTATATAGGAGAGAATAGAGGGAAACCTAAATATAAAAACTGCTACTGTAGACGAAAGTTTCAAATTAGAAGAACAAAATTTGGTAAGCCAAGTGGGATTGGTGTACTGATCATTACCACCAAGTATCATCAAGATTGGGTGAAAAAATATTTGCTGGTATTTCGGAAACTCGTTATTTCTTAGAAGCTTGGCAACCCCTCTCAATGAAAGTGCTTTTCCACAGTCTGTGCCTAGGGCTACTTGAAGAGGAAACAAACCATAGAGACAAAACTGAGAACTACTTTATTTTGACAAGTTTCAAAAAGCTACTACAATCCATGTTGGATTTAGAGTTCCATATTCTTCTATCTATATAGGTGAGAACAGAGAGAAACCTAAATATAAAAACTGCTACTGTAGACGAACCCTTCAACCTAGAAGAACAAAATTTGGTGAGCCAAGTGGGATTTGTGTACTGATCATTACCACCAAGTATCATCAAGATTGGGTGAAAAAGTATTTGCTGGTATTTCGGAAACTCGTTATTTCTTAGAAGCTTGGCAACCCCTCTCAATGAAAGTGCTTTTCCACAGTCTGTGCCTAGGTCTACCTGAAGAGGAAACAAACCATAGGGACAAAACTGAGAACTGCTTTATTTTGTCAAGTTTCAAAGAGCTACTAAAAACCATGTTGGATTTAGAATTCCAAATTCATCTATCTCTATAGGAGAGAACAGAGGGAAACCTAAATATAAAAACTGCTACTGTAGACGAACGCTTCAACCTAGAAGAACAAAATATGGTGAGCCAAGTGGGATTTGTGTACTGATCATTAGCAACAAGTATCATCAAGATTGGGTGAAAAAATATTTGCTGGTATTTCGGAAACTCGATATTTCTTAGAAGCTTGGCAAACCCTCTCAATGAAAGTGCTTTTCCACAGTCTGTGCCTAGGGCTAGTTGAAGAGGAAACAAACCATAGAGACAAAACTGAGAACTCCTTTATTTTGTCAAGTTTCAAAGAGCTACTACAAACCATTTTGGATTTAGAGTTCCAAATTGATCTATCTATATATGAGAGAACAGAGTGAAACCTAAATGTAAAAACTGCTACTGTAGACGAACCCTTCAACCTAGAAGAACAAAATTGGGTGAGCCAAGTGGGATTTGTGTACTGATTATTACCACCAAGTATCATCAAGATTGGGTGAAAAAATATTTGCTGGTATTTCGGAAACTCGTTATTTCTTAGAAGCTTGGCAACCCCACTCAATGAAAGTGCTTTTCCACAGTCTGTGCCTAGGGCTACTTGAAGAGGAAACAAACCATAGAGACAAAACTGAGAACTCCTTTATTTTGTCAAGTTTCAAAGAGCTACTACAAACCATGTTGGATTTAGAGTTCCAAATTCATCTATCTATATAGGAGAGAACAGAGAGAATCCTAAATATAAAAACTGCTACGGTAGACGAACGCTTCAACCTAGAAGAGCAAAATTTGGTGAGCCACGTCGGATTTGTGTACTGGTCATTACCACCAAGTATCATCAAGATTGGTTGACATAATATTTGCTCTTATTTCGGAAACTCGTAATTTCTTAGAAGCTTGGCAACCCCTCTCAATGAAAGTGCTTTTCCACAGTCTGTGCCGAGGGCTACTTGAAGAGGAAACAAACCATAGAGACAAAACTGAGAACTCCTTTATTTTGACAAGTTTCAAAGAGCTACTACAATCCATGTTGGATTTAGAGTTCCAAATTCATCTATCTATATAGGAGAGAACAGAGAGAAACCTAAATATAAAAACTTCTACTGTAGACGAACCCTTCAAACTAGAAGAACAAAATTTGGTGAGCCAAGTGGGATTTGTGTACTGATCATTACCACCAAGTATCATCAAGATTGGGTGAAAAAATATTTGCTGGTATTTCGGAAATTCGTTATTTCTTAGAAGCTTGGCAACCCCTCTCAGTGCAAGTGCTTTTCCACAGTCTGTGCCTAGGGCTACCTGAAGAGGAAACAAACCACAGGGACAAAACTGAGAACTCCTTTATTTTGTCAAGTTTCAAAGAGCTACTAAAAACCATGTTGGATTTAGAATTCCAAATTCATCTATCTGTATAGGAGAGAACAGAGGGAAACCTAAATATAAAACTGCTACTGTAGACAAACGCTTCAATCTAGAAGAACAAAGTATGGTGAGCCAAGTGGGATTTGTGTACTGATCATTAGTACCAATTATCATCAAGATTGGGTGAAAAAATATTTGCTGGTATTACGGAAACTCGTTATTTCTTAGAAGCTTGGCAACCCCTCTCAATGAAAGTGCTTTTCCACAGTCTTTGCCATGGCTCCTTGAAGATTAAACAAACCACAGAGACAAAAGTAAGAACTCCTTTATTTTGTCAAGCTTCAAAGAGCTACTACAAACCATGATTTATTTGGAGTTCCAAATTCATCTATCTATATAGGAGAGAACACAGGGAATCCTAAATGTAAAAACTGCTAATGTAAACGAACGCTACAGCCTAGAAGAACAAAATTTGGTGAGCCAAGTGTGATTTGTGTCCTGATCATTAGCAACAAGTATCATCAAGATTGGATGAAAAAATATTTGCTGGTATTTCGGAAACTCGTTATTTCTTAGAAGCTTGGCAACCCCTCTCAATGAAAGTGCTTTTCCACAGTCTGTGCCTAGGGCTACTTGAAGAGGAAACAAACCATAGAGACAAAACTGAGAACTCCTTTATTTTGTCAAGTTTCAAAGAGCTACTACAAACCATGTTGGATTTAGAGTTCCAAATTCATCTATCTATATATGAGAGAAAAGAGTGAAACGTAAATTTAAAAACTCCTATTGTAGACGAACGCTTCAACCTAGAAGAACAAAATTTGGTGAGCCAAGTCGGATTTGTGTACTGATCATTACCACCAAGTATCATCAAGATTGGGTGAAAAAATATTTGCTGGTATTTCGGAAACTCGTTATTTCTTAGAAGCTTGGCAACCCCTCTCAATGAAAGTGCTTTTCGACAGTCTGTGCCTAGGGTTACTTGAAGAGGAATCAAACCATAGAGACAAAAGTGAGAACTCCTTTATTTTGTCAAGTTTCAAAGAGCTACTACAAACCATGTTTATTTGGAGTTCCAAATTCATCCATCTATATAGGAGAGAATAGAGGGAAACCTAAATATAAAAACTGCTACTGTAGACGAAAGTTTCAAATTAGAAGAACAAAATTTGGTAAGCCAAGTGGGATTGGTGTACTGATCATTACCACCAAGTATCATCAAGATTGGGTGAAAAAATATTTGCTGGTATTTCGGAAACTCGTTATTTCTTAGAAGCTTGGCAACCCCTCTCAATGAAAGTGCTTTTCCACAGTCTGTGCCTAGGGCTACTTGAAGAGGAAACAAACCATAGAGACAAAACTGAGAACTACTTTATTTTGACAAGTTTCAAAAAGCTACTACAATCCATGTTGGATTTAGAGTTCCATATTCTTCTATCTATATAGGTGAGAACAGAGAGAAACCTAAATATAAAAACTGCTACTGTAGACGAACCCTTCAACCTAGAAGAACAAAATTTGGTGAGCCAAGTGGGATTTGTGTACTGATCATTACCACCAAGTATCATCAAGATTGGGTGAAAAAATATTTGCTGGTATTTCGGAAACTCGTTATTTCTTAGAAGCTTGGCAACCCCTCTCAATGAAAGTGCTTTTCCACAGTCTGTGCCTAGGTCTACCTGAAGAGGAAACAAACCATAGGGACAAAACTGAGAACTGCTTTATTTTGTCAAGTTTCAAAGAGCTACTAAAAACCATGTTGGATTTAGAATTCCAAATTCATCTATCTCTATAGGAGAGAACAGAGGGAAACCTAAATATAAAAACTGCTACTGTAGACGAACGCTTCAACCTAGAAGAACAAAATATGGTGAGCCAAGTGGGATTTGTGTACTGATCATTAGCAACAAGTATCATCAAGATTGGGTGAAAAAATATTTGCTGGTATTTCGGAAACTCGATATTTCTTAGAAGCTTGGCAAACCCTCTCAATGAAAGTGCTTTTCCACAGTCTGTGCCTAGGGCTAGTTGAAGAGGAAACAAACCATAGAGACAAAACTGAGAACTCCTTTATTTTGTCAAGTTTCAAAGAGCTACTACAAACCATGTTGGATTGAGAGTTCAAAATTCATCTATCTATATATCAGAGAACAGAGTGAAACCTAAATATAAAAACTGCTACTGTAGACGAATGCTTCAACCTAGGAGAACAAAATTTGGTGAGCCAAGTGGGATTTGTGTACTGATCATTACCACCAAGTATCATCAAGATTGGGTGAAAAAATATTTGCTGGTATTTCGGAAACTCGTTATTTCTTAGAAGCTTGGCAACCCCTATCAATTAAAGTGCTTTTCCACAGTCTGTGCCTAGGGCTACTTGAAGAGGAAAAAAACCATAGAGGCAAAACTGAGAACTCCTTTATTTTGACAAGTTTCAAAGAGCTACTACAATCCATGTTGGATTTAGAGTTCCAAATTCATCTATCTATATAGGAGAGAACAGAGAGAAACCTAAATATAAAAACTTCTACTGTAGACGAACCCTTCAAACTAGAAGAACAAAATTTGGTGAGCCAAGTGGGATTTTTGTACTGATCATTACCACCAAGTATCATCAAGATTGGGTGAAAAAATATTTGCTGGTAGTTCAGAAACTCGTTATTTCTTAGAAGCTTGGCAACCCCTCTCAGTGAAAGTGCTTTTCCACAGTCTGTGCCTAGGGCTACCTGAAGAGGAAACAAACCATAGGGACAAAACTGAGAACTCCTTTATTTTGTCAAGTTTCAAAGAGCTACTAAAAACCATGTTGGATTTAGAATTCCAAATTCATCTATCTGTATAGGAGAGAACAGGGGGAAACCTAAATATAAAAACTGCTACTGTAGACAAACGCTTCAATCTAGAAGAACAAAATATGGTGAGCCAAGTGGGATTTGTGTACTGATCATTAGCACCAATTATCATCAAGATTGGGTGAAAAAATATTTGCTGGTATTTCGGAAACTCGTTATTTCTTAGGAGCTTGGCAACCCCTCTCAATGAAAGTGCTTTTCCACAGTCTGTGCCTAGGGCTCCTTGAAGATTAAACAAACCACAGAGACAAAAGTAAGAACTCCTTTATTTTGTCAAGTTTCAAAGAGCTACTACAAACCATGATTTATTTGGAGTTCCAAATTCATCTATCTAAATAGGAGAGAACAGAGGGAAACCTAATTATAAAAATAGCTACTGTAGATGAACGCTTCAACCTAGAAGAATAAAATTTGGTGAGCCAAGTGGGATTTGTGTACTGATCATTACTACCAAGTATCATCAAGATTGGGTGAAAAAATATTTGCTGGTATTTCGGAAACTCGTTATTTCTTAGATGTTGGGCAACCTCTCTCAATGAAAGTGCTTTTCCACAGTCTGTGCCTAGGGCTACTTGAAGAGGAAACAAACCATAGAGACAAAACTGAGAACTCCTTTATTTTGTCAAGTTTCAAAGAGCTACTACAAACCATGTTGGATTTAGAGTTCCAAATTCATCTATCTATATAGGAGAGAACAGAGGGAATCCTAAATGTAAAAACTGCTACTGTAAACGAACGCTTCAATCTAGAAGAACAAAATTTGGTGAGCCAAGTGGGATTTGTGTACTGATCATTAGCAACAAGTATCATCAAGATTGGGTGAAAAAATATTTGCTGGTATTTCAGAAACTCGATATTTCTTAGAAGCTTGGCAAACCCTCTCAATGAAAGTGCTTTTCCACAGTCTGTGCCTAGGGCTACTTGAAGAGGAAACAAACCATAGAGACAAAACTGAGAACTCCTTTATTTTGTCAAGTTTCAAAGAGCTACTACAAACCATGTTGGATTGAGAGTTCCAAATTCATCTATCTATATAGGAGAGAACAGAGGGAAACCTACATATAAAAACTGCTACTCTAGACGAACGCTTCAACCTAGGAGAACAAAATTTGGTGAGCCAAGTGGGATTTGTGTACTGATCATTACCACCA
This sequence comes from Callospermophilus lateralis, assembly GCF_048772815.1. NCBI lineage: Eukaryota > Metazoa > Chordata > Mammalia > Rodentia > Sciuridae > Callospermophilus > Callospermophilus lateralis. The sequence goes on from NW_027515866.1 coordinate 50,049, forward strand.
AGTATCATCAAGATTGGGTGAAAAATATTTGCTGGTATTTCGGAAACTCGTTATTTCTTAGAAGCTTGGCAACCCCTCTCAATTAAAGTGCTTTTCCACAGTCTGTGCCTAGGGCTACTTGAAGAGGAAACAAACCATAGAGACAAAACTGAGAACTCCTTTATTTTGACAAGTTTCAAAGAGCTACTACAATCCATGTTGGATTTAGAGTTCCAAATTCATCTATCTATATAGGAGAGAACAGAGAGAAACCTAAATATAAAAACTTCTACTGTAGACGAACCCTTCAAACTAGAAGAACAAAATTTGGTGAGCCAAGTGGGATTTGTGTACTGATCATTACCACCAAGTATCATCAAGATTGGGTGAAAAAATATTTGCTGGTATTTCGGAAATTCGTTATTTCTTAGAAGCTTGGCAACCCCTCTCAGTGCAAGTGCTTTTCCACAGTCTGTGCCTAGGGCTACCTGAAGAGGAAACAAACCACAGGGACAAAACTGAGAACTCCTTTATTTTGTCAAGTTTCAAAGAGCTACTAAAAACCATGTTGGATTTAGAATTCCAAATTCATCTATCTATATAGGAGAGAACAGAGAGAAACCTAAATATAAAAACTTCTACTGTAGACGAACCCTTCAAACTAGAAGAACAAAATTTGGTGAGCCAAGTGGGATTTGTGTACTGATCATTACCACCAAGTATCATCAAGATTGGGTGAAAAAATATTTGCTGGTATTTCGGAAACTCGTTATTTCCTAGAAGCTTGGCAACCCCTCTCAATGAAAGTGCTTTTCCACAGTCTGTGCCTAGGGCTCCTTGAAGGTTAAACAAACCACAGAGACAAAAGTAAGAACTCCTTTATTTTGTCAAGTTTCAAAGAGCTACTACAAACCATGTTTTATTTGGAGTTCCAAAATCATCTATCTAAATAGGAGAGAACAGAGGGAAACCTAAATATAAAAACTGCTACTGTAGACGAAAGCTTGAAACTAGAAGAACAAAATTTGGTGAGCCAAGTGGGATAAGTGTCCTGATCATTACCACCAAGTATCATCAAGATTGGGTGAAAAAATATTTGCTGGTATTTCAGACACTCGTAATTTCTTATTAGCTTTGCAACCCCTCTCAATTAAAGTTCTTTTCCACAGTTTGTGCCTAGGGCTACTGGAAGAGGAAAAAAAGCATAGAGACAAAACTGAGAACTCCTTTATTTTGTCAAGTTTCAAAGAGCTACGAAAAACCATGTTGGATTTAGAGTTCCAAATTAATCTATCTAAATAGGAGAGAACAGAAGGAAACCTAAATATAAAAACGGCTACTGTAGACGAAAGTTTCAAATTAGAAGAATAAAATTTGGTGAGCCAAGTATGATTGGTGTACTGATCATTACCACCAAGTATCATCAAGATTGGGTGAAAAAATATTTGCTGGTATTTCGGAAACTCGTTATTTCTTAGAAGCTTGGCAACCCCTCTCAATGAAAGTGCTTTTCCACAGTCTGTGCCTAGGGCTACTTGAAGATGAAACAAACCATAGAAACAAAACTGAGAACTCCTTTATTTGTCAAGTTTCAAAGAGCTACTACAAACCATTTTGGATTTAGAGTTCCAAATTCATCTCTCTATATAGGAGTGAACAGAGGGAAACCTAAATATAAAAACTGATACTGTAGACGAACGCTTCAACCTAGAAGAACAAAATTTGGTGAGCCAAGTAGGATTTGTGTACTGATCATAAGCAACAAGTATCATCAAGATTGGGTGAAAAAATATTTGCTGGTATTTCGGAAACTCGTTATTTCTTAGAAGCTTGGCAACCCCTCTCAATGAAAGTGCTTTTCCACACTCTGTGCCTAGGGCTACCTGAAGAGGAAACAAACCATAGGGACAAAACTGAGAACTCCTTTATTTTGACAAGTTTCAAAGAGCTACTACAATCCATGTTGGATTTAGAGTTCCAAATTCATCTATCTATATAGGAGAGAACAGAGAGAAACCTAAATATAAAAACTTCTACTGTAGACGAACCCTTCAAACTAGAAGAACAAAATTTGGTGAGCCAAGTGGGATTTTTGTACTGATCCTTACCACCAAGTATCATCAAGATTGGGTGAAAAAATATTTGCTGGTAGTTCAGAAACTCGTTATTTCTTAGAAGCTTGGAAACCCCTCTCAGTGAAAGTGCTTTTCCACAGTCTGTGCCTAGGGCTACCTGAAGAGGAAACAAACCATAGGGACAAAAATGAGAACTCCTTTATTTTGTCAAGTTTCAAAGAGCTACTAAAAACCATGTTGGATTTAGAATTCCAAATTCATCTATTTGTATAGGAGAGAACAGAGGGAAACCTAAATATAAAAACTGCTACTGTAGACGAACGCTTCAATCTAGAAGAACAAAATATGGTGAGCCAAGTGAAATTTGTGTACTGATCATTAGCACCAATTATCATCAAGACTGGGTGAAAAAATATTTGCTGGTATTTCGGAAACTCGTTATTTCTTAGAAGCTTGGCAACCCCTCTCAATGAAAGTGCTTTTCCACAGTCTGTGCCTAGGGCTCCTTGAAGATTAAACAAACCACAGAGACAAAAGTAAGAACTCCTTTATTTTGTCAAGTTTCAAAGAGCTACTACAAACCATGTTGGATTTAGAGTTCAAATTCATCTATCTATATAGGAGAGAACAGAGAGAAACGTAAATATAAAAACTTCTACTGTAGACGAACCCTTCAACCTAGAAGAACAAAATTTGGTGAGCCAAGTGGGATTTGTGTACTGATCATTACCACCAAGTATCATCAAGATTGGGTGAAAAAATATTTGCTGGTATTTCGGGAACTCGTTATTTCTTAGAAGCTTGGCAACCCCTCCAATGAAAGTGCTTTTCCACAGTCTGTGCGTAGGGCTACTTGAAGAGGAAACAAACCATAGAGACAAAACTAGGAACTCCTTTATTTTTTCAAGTTTCCAAGAGCTACTACAAACCATGTTGGATTTAGAGTTCAAATTCATCTATCTGTATAGGAGAGAACAGAGGGAAACCAAAATATTAAAACTGCTACTGTAAACGAACGCTTCAACCTAGAAGAACAAAATTTGGTGAGTCAAGTGGGAATTTTGTACCGATCATTTCCACCAAGTATCATGAAGATTGGGTGAAAAAATATTTGCTGGTACTTGGGAAACTCGTTATTTCTTGGAAGCTTGGCAACCCCTTTCAATGAAAGTGCTTTCCCAGAGTCTGTGCCTAGGGCTACTTAAAGTGGAAACAAACCATAGAGACAAAAGTGAGAACTCTTTTATTTTGTCAAGTTTCAAAGAGGTACTACAAACCATGTTGGATTTAGAGTTCCAAATTCATCTATCTATATAGGAGAGAACAGAGTGAAACCTAAATATAAAAACTTCTACTGTAGACGAACGCTTAAACCTAGAAGAACAAAATTTGGTGAGCCAAGTGGAGTTTGTGTACTGATCATTACCACCAAGTATCCTCAAGATTGGGTGAAAAAATATTTCCTGGTATTTCGGAAATTCGTAATTTCTTTGAAGCTTCGCAACCCCTCTCAATGAAAGTGCTTTTCCACAGTCTGAGCCTAGGGCTACTTGAAGATTAAACAAACCATAGAGACAAAACTGAGAACTCCTTTATTATGTCAAGTTTCAAAGAGCTACTACAAACCGTGCTTTACTTAGTGTTCCAAATTCATCTTTCTATATAGGAGAGAACAGAGGGAAACCTATATATAAAAACTGCTACTGTAGACGAACGCTTCAACCTAGAAGGACAAAATTTGGTGATCCAAGTGGGATTTTTGTACTGATCATTAACACCAAGTATCATCAAGATTGGGTGAAAAAATATTTGCTGGTATTTCGGAAACTCGTTATTTCTTAGAAGCTTGGCAACCCCTCTCAATGAAAGTGCTTTTCCACAGTCTGTGATTAGGGCTACTTGAAGAGGAAACAAACCATAGAGACAAAACTGAGAACTCCTTTATTTTGTCAAGTTTCAAAGAGCTACTACAATCCATGTTGGATTTAGAGTTCCAAATTCATCTATCTATACAGGAGAGAACAGAGAGAAACCTAAATATAAAAACTGCTACTGTAGACGAACGCTTCAACCTAGAAGAACAAAATTTGGTGAGCCAAGTGGGATTGGTGTACTGATCATTACCACCAATATCATCAAGATTGAGTGAAAAAATATTTGCTGGTATTTCGGAAACTCGTTATTTCTTAGAAGCATGGCAAGCCCTCTCAATGAAAGTGCTTTTCCACAGTCTGTGCCTAGGGCTACCTGAAGAGGAAACAAACCATAGGGACAAAACTGAGAACTCCTTTATTTTGTCAATTTTCAAAGAGCTACTAAAAACCATGTTGGGTTTAGAATTCCAAATTCATCTATCTCTATAGGAGAGAACAGAGGGAAACCTAAATATAAAAACTGCTACTGTAGACAAACGCTTCAACCTAGAAGAACAAAATATGGTGAGCCAAGTGGGATTTTTGTACTGATCATTATCACCAAGTATCATCAAGATTGGGTGAAAAAATATTTGCTGGTATTTCGGAAACTCGTTATTTCTTAGAAGCTTGGCAAACCCTCTCAATGAAAGTGCTTTTCCACAGACTGTGCCTAGGGCTTCTTGAAGATGAAATAAAGCACAGAGACAAAAGTAAGAACTCCTTTATTTTGTCAAGTTTCAAAGAGCTACTACAAACCATGTTTTATTTGGAGTTCCAAATTCATCTATCTAAATAGGAGAGAACAGAGGAAAACCTAAATATAAAAACTGCTACTGTAGACGAAAGCTTCAAACTAGAAGACCAAAATTTGGTGAGCCAAGTGCGATAAGTGTCCTGATCATTACCACCAAGTATCATCAAGATTGGGTGAAAAAATATTTGCTGGAATTTCGGAAACTCGTTATTTCTTAGAAGCTTGGCAACCCCTCTCAATGAGTGTGCTTTTCCACAGTCTGTGCCTAGGGCTACCTGAAGAGGAAACAAACCATAGAGACAAAACTGAGAACTCCTTTATTTTGACAAGTTTCAAAGAGCTACTACAATCCATGTTGGATTTAGAGTTCCAAATTCATCTATCTATATAGGAGAGAACAGAGAGAAACCTAAATATAAAAACTTCTACTGTAGACGAACCCTTCAATCTAGAAGAACAAAATTTGGTGAGCCAAGTGGGATTTGTGTACTGATCATTACCACCAAGTATCATCAAATTGGGTGAAAAAATATTTGCTGGTATTTCGGAAACTCGTTATTTCTTAGAAGCTTGGCAACACCTCTCAATGAAAGTGCTTTCCACAGTCTGTGCCTAGGGCTACCTGAAGAGGAAACAAACCATAGGGACAAAACTGAGAACTCCATTATTTTGTCAAGTTTCAAAGAGCTACTAAAAACCATTTTGGATTTATAATTCCAAATTCATCTATCTGTATAGGAGAGAACAGAGGGAAACCTAATAATAAAAACTGCTACTGTAGACGAACGCTTCAACCTAGAAGAACAAAATTTGGTGAGCCAAGTGGGATTTGTGTACTGATCATTAGCAACAAGTATCATCAAGATTGTTTGAAAAAATATTTGCTGGTATTTCGGAAACTCGTTATTTCTTAGAAGCTTGGCTACCCCTCTCAATGAAAGTGCTTTTCCACAGTCTGTGCCTAGGGCTACTTGAAGAGGAAACAAACCATACAGACAAAACTGAGAACTCCTTTATTTTGTCAAGTTTCACAGAGCTACTAAAAACCATGTTGGTTTTAGAGTTCCAAATTCATCTATCTAAATAGGAGAGAACAGAGGGAAACCTAATTATAAAAACTGCTACTGTAGACGAACGCTTCAACCTAGATGAATAAAATTTGGTGAGCCAAGTGGGATTTGTGTACTGATCATTACCACCAAGTATCTTCAAGATTGGGTAAAATAATATTTGCTGGTATTTCGGAAACTCGTTATTCTTAGAAGCTTGGCAAGCCCTCTAAATGAAAGTGCTTTTCCACAGTCTGTGCCTAGGGCTACTTGAAGAGGAAACAAACCATAGAGACAAAACTGAGAACTCCTTTATTTTGTCAAGTTTCAAAGAGCTACTACAAACCATGTTGGATTTAGAGTTCCAAATTCATCTATCTATATAGGAGAGAACAGAGGGAATCCTAAATTTAAAAACTGCTACTGTAAACGAACGCTTCAACCTAGAAGAACAAAATTTGGTGAGCCAAGTGGGATTTGTGTACTGATCATTAGCAACAAGTATCATCAAGTTTGGGTGAAAAAATATTTGCTGGTATTTCGGAAACTAGATATTTCTTAGAAGCTTGGCAACCCCTCTTAATGAAAGTGCTTTTCCACAGTCTGTGCCTAGGGCTACTTGAAGAGGAAACAACCCATAGAGACAAAACTGAGAACTCCTTTATTTTGTCAAGTCTCAAAGAGCTACTACAAACCATGTTGGATTTAGAGTTCCAAATTCATCTATCTATATGGGAGAGAACAGAGAGAATCCTAAATATAAAAACTGCTACTGTAGATGAGCGCTTCAACCTAGAAGAACAAAACTTGGTGAGCCAAGTGGGATTTGTGTACTGATCATTACCACCAAGTATCATCAAGATTGGGTGAAAAAATATTTGCTGGTATTTCGGGAACTCGTTATTTCTTAGAAGCTTGGCAACCCCTCCAATGAAAGTGCTTTTCCACAGTCTGTGCGTAGGGCTACTTGAAGAGGAAACAAACCATAGAGACAAAACTAGGAACTCCTTTATTTTTTCAAGTTTCCAAGAGCTACTACAAACCATGTTGGATTTAGAGTTCAAATTCATCTATCTGTATAGGAGAGAACAGAGGGAAACCAAAATATTAAAACTGCTACTGTAAACGAACGCTTCAACCTAGAAGAACAAAATTTGGTGAGTCAAGTGGGAATTTTGTACCGATCATTGCCACCAAGTATCATGAAGATTGGGTGAAAAAATATTTGCTGGTATTTGGGAAACTCGTTATTTCTTGGAGGCTTGGCAACCCCTTTCAATGAAAGTGCTTTCCCAGAGTCTGTGCCTAGGGCTACTTAAAGTGGAAACAAACCATAGAGACAAAAGTGAGAACTCTTTTATTTTGTCAAGTTTCAAAGAGGTACTACAAACCATGTTGGATTTAGAGTTCCAAATTCATCTATCTATATAGGAGAGAACAGAGAGAAACCTAAATATAAAAACTTCTACTGTAGACGAACGCTTCAACCTAGAAGAACAAAATTTGGTGAGCCAAGTGGAGTTTGTGTACTGATCATTACCACCAAGTATCCTCAAGATTGGGTGAAAAAATATTTCCTGGTATTTCGGAAATTCGTAATTTCTTTGAAGCTTGGCAACCCCTCTCAATGAAAGTGCTTTTCCACAGTCTGAGCCTAGGGCTACTTGAAGATTAAACAAACCATAGAGACAAAACTGAGAACTCCTTTATTATGTCAAGTTTCAAAGAGCTACTACAAACCGTGCTTTACTTAGTGTTCCAAATTCATCTTTCTATATAGGAGAGAACAGAGGGAAACCTATATATAAAAACTGCTACTGTAGACGAACACTTCAACCTAGAAGGACAAAATTTGGTGATCCAAGTGGGATTTTTGTACTGATCATTAACACCAAGTATCATCAAGATTGGGTGAAAAAATATTTGCTGGTATTTCGGAAACTCGTTATTTCTTAGAAGCTTGGCAACCCCTCTCAATGAAAGTGCTTTTCCACAGTCTGTGATTAGGGCTACTTGAAGAGGAAACAAACCATAGAGACAAAACTGAGAACTCCTTTATTTTGTCAAGTTTCAAAGAGCTACTACAATCCATGTTGGATTTAGAGTTCCAAATTCATCTATCTATACAGGAGAGAACAGAGAGAAACCTAAATATAAAAACTGCTACTGTAGACGAACGCTTCAACCTAGAAGAACAAAATTTGGTGAGCCAAGTGGGATTGGTGTACTCATCATTACCACCAATATCATCAAGATTGGGTGAAAAAGTATTTGCTGGTATTTCGGAAACTCGTTATTTCTTAGAAGCTTGACAACCCCTCTCAATGTAAGTGCTTTTCCAAAGTCTGTGCCTAGGGCTACTTGAAGAGGAAACAAACCATAGAGACAAAACTGAGAACTCCTTTATTTTGACAAGTTTCAAAGAGCTACTACAATCCATGTTGGATTTGGAGTTCCATATTCATCTATCTATATAGGAGAGAACAGAGAGAAACCTAAATATAAAAACTGCTACTGTAGACGAACCCTTCAACCTAGAAGAACAAAATATGGTGAGCCAAGTGGGATTTGTGTACTGATCATTACCACCAAGTATCATCAAGATTGGGTGAAAAAATATTTGCTGGTATTTCGGAAACTCGTTATTTCTTAGAAGCTTGGCAAGCCCTCTCAATGAAAGTGCTTTTCCACAGTCTGTGCCTAGGGCTACCTGAAGAGGAAACAAACCATAGGGACAAAACTGAGAACTCCTTTATTTTGTCAAGTTTCAAAGAGCTACTAAAAACCATGTTGGGTTTAGAATTCCAAATTCATCTATCTCTATAGGAGAGAACAGAGGGAAACCTAAATATAAAAACTGCTACTGTAGACAAACGCTTCAACCTAGAAGAACAAAATATGGTGAGCCAAGTGGGATTTTTGTACTGATCATTATCACCAAGTATCATCAAGATTGGGTGAAAAAATATTTGCTGGTATTTCGGAAACTCGTTATTTCTTAGAAGCTTGGCAACCCCTCTCAATGAAAGTGCTTTTCCACAGTCTGTGCCTAGGGCTCCTTGAAGATGAAATAAAGCACAGAGACAAAAGTAAGAACTCCTTTATTTTGTCAAGTTTCAAAGAGCTACTACAAACCATGTTTTATTTGGAGTTCCAAATTCATCTATCTAAATAGGAGAGAATAGAGGAAAACCTAAATATAAAAACTGCAACTGTAGACGAAAGCTTCAAACTAGAAGAACAAAATTTGGTGAGCCAAGTGCGATAAGTGTCCTCATCATTACCACCAAGTATCATCAAGATTGGGTGAAAAAATATTTGCTGGTATTTCAGAAACTCGTAATTTTCTAGAAGCTTGGCAACCCCTCTCAATGAAAGTGCTTTTCCACAGTTTGTGCCTAGGGCTACTGGAAGAGGAAAAAAACATAGAGACAAAACTGAGAACTCCTTTATTTTGTCAAGTTTCAAAGAGCTACTAAAAACCATGTTGGATTTAGAGTTCCAAATTAATCTATCTAAATAGGAGAGAACAGAGGGAAACCTAAATATAAAAACTGCTACTGTAGACGAAAGTTTCAAACTAGAAGAACAAAATTTGGTGAGCCAAGTGGGATTGGTGTACTGATCATTACCACCAAGTATCATCAAGATTGGGTGAATAAATATTTGCTGGTATTTCGGAAACTCGTTATTTCTTAGAAGCTTGGCAACCCCTCTCAATGAGTGTGCTTTTCCACTGTCTGTGCCTAGGGCTACCTGAAGAGGAAACAAACCATAGAGACAAAACTGAGAACTCCTTTATTTGTCAAGTTTCAAAGAGCTACTACAAACCATTTTGGATTTAGAGTTCCAAATTCATCTCTCAATATAGGAGTGAACAGAGGGAAACCTAAATATAAAAACTGCTACTGTAGATGAACGCTTCAACCTAGGAGAACAAAATTTGGTGAGCCAAGTGGGATTTGTGTACTGATCATTACCACCAAGTATCATCAAGATTGGGTGAAAAAATATTTGCTGGTATTTTGGAAACTCGTTATTTCTTAGAAGCTTGGCAACCCCTCTCAATGAAAGTGCTTTTACACAGTCTGTGCCTAGGGCTACTTGATGAGGAAACAAACCATAGTGACAAAAGTGAGAACTCCTTTATTTTGTCAAGTTTTAAAGAGCTACTACAAACCATGTTGGATTGAGAGTTCCAAATTCATCTATCTATATATCAGAGAACAGAGTGAAACCTAAATATAAAAACTGCTACTGTAGACGAACGCTTCAACTTAGGAGAACAAAATTTGGTGAGCCAGGTGGGATTTGTGTACTGATCATTACCACCAAGTATCATCAAGATTGGATGAAAAAATATTTGCTGGTAGTTCAGAAACTCGTTATTTCTTAGAATCTTGGCAACCCTTCTAAATTAAAGTGGTTTTCCACAGTCTGTGCCTAGGGCTACTTGAAGAGGAAACAAACCATAGAGACAAAACTGAGAACTCCTTTATTTTGACAAGTTTCAAAGAGCTACTACAATCCATGTTGGATTTAGAGTTCCAAATTCATCTATCTATATAGGAGAGAACAGAGAGAAACCTAAATATAAAAACTTCTACTGTAGACGAACCCTTCAACCTAGAAGAACAAAATTTGGTGAGCCAAGTGGGATTTGTGTACTGATCATTACCACCAAGTATCATCAAGATTGGGTGAAAAAATATTTGCTGGTATTTCGGAAACTCGTTATTTCTTAGAAGTTTGGCAACCCCTCTCAGTGAAAGTGCTTTTCCACAGTCTGTGCCTAGGGCTACCTGAAGAGTAAACAAACCATAGGGACAAAACTGAGAACTCCATTATTTTGTCAAGTTTCAAAGAGCTACTAAAAACCATTTTGGATTTATAATTCCAAATTCATCTATCTGTATAGGAGAGAACAGAGGGAAACCTAATTATAAAAACTGCTACTGTAGACGAACGCTTCAACCTAGAAGAACAAAATTTGGTGAGCCAAGTAGGATTTGTGTACTGATCATTAGCAATAAGTATCATCAAGATTGTTTGAAAAAATATTTGCTGGTATTTTGGAAACTCGTTATTTCTTAGAAGCTTGGCTACCCCTCTCAATGAAAGTGCTTTTCCACAGTCTGTGCCTAGGGCTACTTGAAGAGGAAACAAACCATACAGACAAAACTGAGAACTCCTTTATTTTGACAAGTTTCAAAGAGCTACTACAATCCATGTTGGATTTGGAGTTCCATTTTCATCTATCTATATAGGAGAGAACAGAGAGAAACCTAAATATAAAAACTGCTACTGTAGACGAACCCTTCAACCTAGAAGAACAAAATTTGGTGAGCCAAGTGGGATTTGTGTACTGATCATTACCACCAAGTATCATCAAGATTGGGTGAAAAAATATTTGCTGGTATTTCGGAAACTCGTTATTACTTAGAAGCTTGGCAAGCCCTCTCAATGAAAGTGCTTTTCCACAGTCTGTGCCTAGGGCTACCTGAAGAGGAAACAAACCATAGGGACAAAACTGAGAACTCCTTTATTTTGTCAAGTTTCAAAGAGCTACTAAAAACCATGTTGGGTTTAGAATTCCAAATTCATCTATCTCTATAGGAGAGAACAGAGGGAAACCTAAATATAAAAACTGCTACTGTAGACAAACGCTTCAACCTAGAAGAACAAAATATGTTGAGCCAAGTGGGATTTTTTTACTGATCATTATCACCAAGTATCATCAAGATTGGGTGAAAAAATATTTGCTGGTATTTCGGAAACTCGTTATTTCTTAGAAGCTTGGCAACCCCTCTCAATGAAAGTGCTTTTCCACAGTCTGTGCCTAGGGCTCCTTGAAGATGAAATAAAGCACAGAGACAAAAGTAAGAACTCCTTTATTTTGTCAAGTTTCAAAGAGCTACTACAAACCATGTTTTATTTGGAGTTCCAAATTCATCTATCTAAATAGGAGAGAACAGAGGAAAACCTAAATATAAAAACTGCTACTGTAGACGAAAGCTTCAAACTAGAAGACCAAAATTTGGTGAGCCAAGTGCGATAAGTGTCCTGATCATTACCACCAAGTATCATCAAGATTGGGTGAAAAAATATTTGCTGGTATTTCAGAAACTCGTAATTTCTTAGAAGCTTGGCAACCTCTCTCAATGAAAGTGCTTTTCCACAGTTTGTGCCTAGGGCTACTGGAAGAGGAAAAAAACCATAGAGACAAAACTGAGAACTCCTTTATTTTGTCAAGTTTCAAAGAGCTACTACAAACCATGTTGGATTTAGAGTTCCAAATTCATCTATCTAAATAGGAGAGAACAGAGGGAAACCTAAATATAAAAACTGCTACTGTAGACGAAAGTTTCAAACTAGAAGAACAAAATTTGGTGATCCAAGTGGGATTGGTGTACTGATCATTACCACCAAGTATCATCAAGATTGGGTGAAAAAATATTTGCTGGTATTTCGGAAACTCGTTATTTCTTAGAAGCTTGGCAACCCCTCTCAATGAGTGTGCTTTTCCACAGTCTGTGCCTAGGGCTACCTGAAGAGGAAACAAACCATAGAGACAAAACTGAGAACTCCTTTATTTGTCAAGTTTCAAAGAGCTACTACAAACCATTTTGGATTTAGAGTTCCAAATTCATCTCTCAATATAGGAGTGAACAGAGGGAAACCTAAATATAAAAACTGCTACTGTAGACGAACGCTTCAACCTAGGAGAACAAAATTTGGTGAGCCAAGTGGGATTTGTGTACTGATCATTACCACCAAGTATCATCAAGATTGGGTGAAAAAATATTTGCTGGTATTTTGGAAACTCATAATTTCTTAGTAGCTTGGCAACCCCTCTCAATGAAAGTGCTTTTACACAGTCTGTGCCTAGGGCTACTTCAAGAGGAAACAAACCATAGTGACAAAAGTGAGAACTCCTTTATTTTGTCAAGTTTCAAAGAGCTACTACAAACCATGTTGGATTGAGAGTTCCAAATTCATCTATCTATATATCAGAGAACAGAGTGAAACCTAAATATAAAAACTGCTACTGTAGACGAACGCTTCAACTTAGGAGAACAAAATTTGGTGAGCCAGGTGGGATTTGTGTACTGATCATTACCACCAAGTATCATCAAGATTGGGTGAAAAAATATTTGCTGGTAGTTCAGAAACTCGTTATTTCTTAGAATCTTGGCAACCCTTCTCAATTAAAGTGGTTTTCCACAGTCTGTGCCTAGGGCTACTTGAAGAGGAAACAAACCATAGAGACAAAACTGAGAACTCCTTTATTTTGACAAGTTTCAAAGAGCTACTACAATCCATGTTGGATTTAGAGTTCCAAATTCATCTATCTATATAGGAGAGAACAGAGAGAAACCTAAATATAAAAACTTCTACTGTAGACGAACCCTTCAACCTAGAAGAACAAAATTTGGTGAGCCAAATGGGATTTGTGTACTGATCATTACCACCAATTATCATCAAGATTGGGTGAAAAAATATTTGCTGGTATTTCGGAAACTCGTTATTTCTTAGAAGTTTGGCAACCCCTCTCAGTGAAAGTGCTTTTCCACAGTCTGTGCCTAGGGCTACCTGAAGAGTAAACAAACCATAGGGACAAAACTGAGAACTCCATTATTTTGTCAAGTTTCAAAGAGCTAATAAAAACCATTTTGGATTTATAATTCCAAATTCATCTATCTGTATAGGAGAGAACAGAGGGAAACCTAATTATAAAAACTGCTACTGTAGACGAACGCTTCAACCTAGAAGAACAAAATTTGGTGAGCCAAGTGGGATTTGTGTACTGATCATTTGCAACAAGTATCATCAAGATTGTTTGAAAAAATATTTGCTGGTATTTCGGAAACGCGTCATTTCTTAGAAGCTTGGCTACCCCTCTCAATGAAAGTGCTTTTCCACAGTCTGTTCCTAGGGCTACTTGAAGAGGAAACAAACCATACAGACAAAACTGAGAACTCCTTTATTTTGTCAAGTTTCACAGAGCTACTAAAAACCATGTTGGTTTTAGAGTTCCAAATTCATCTATCTAAATAGGAGAGAACAGAGGGAAACCTAATTATAAAAACTGCTACTGTAGACGAAAGCTTCAACCTAGAAGAATAAAATTTGGTGAGCCAAGTATGATTTGTGTACTGATCATTACCACCAAGTATCATCAAGATTGGGTGAAAAAATATTTGCTGGTATTTCGGAAACTCGTTATTTCTTAGAAGCTTGGCAACCCCTCCAATGAAAGTGCTTTTCCACAGTCTGTGCGTAGGGCTACTTGAAGAGGAAACAAACCATAGAGACAAAACTAGGAACTCCTTTATTTTTTCAAGTTTCCAAGAGCTACTACAAACCATGTTGGATTTAGAGTTCAAATTCATCTATCTGTATAGGAGAGAACAGAGGGAAACCAAAATATTAAAACTGCTACTGTAAACGAACGCTTCAACCTAGAAGAACAAAATTTGGTGAGTCAAGTGGGAATTTTGTACCGATCATTGCCACCAAGTATCATGAAGATTGGGTGAAAAAATATTTGCTGGTATTTGGGAAACTCGTTATTTCTTGGAAGCTTGGCAACCCCTTTCAATGAAAGTGCTTTCCCAGAGTCTGTGCCTAGGGCTACTTAAAGTGGAAACAAACCATAGAGACAAAAGTGAGAACTCTTTTATTTTGTCAAGTTTCAAAGAGGTACTACAAACCATGTTGGATTTAGAGTTCCAAATTCATCTATCTATATAGGAGAGAACAGAGTGAAACCTAAATATAAAAACTTCTACTGTAGACGAACGCTTAAACCTAGAAGAACAAAATTTGGTGAGCCAAGTGGAGTTTGTGTACTGATCATTACCACCAAGTATCCTCAAGATTGGGTGAAAAAATATTTCCTGGTATTTCGGAAATTCGTAATTTCTTTGAAGCTTGGCAACCCCTCTCAATGAAAGTGCTTTTCCACAGTCTGAGCCTAGGGCTACTTGAAGATTAAACAAACCATAGAGACAAAACTGAGAACTCCTTTATTATGTCAAGTTTCAAAGAGCTACTACAAACCGTGCTTTACTTAGTGTTCCAAATTCATCTTTCTATATAGGAGAGAACAGAGGGAAACCTATATATAAAAACTGCTACTGTAGACGAACGCTTCAACCTAGAAGGACAAAATTTGGTGATCCAAGTGGGATTTTTGTACTGATCATTAACACCAAGTATCATCAAGATTGGGTGAAAAAATATTTGCTGGTATTTCGGAAACTCGTTATTTCTTAGAAGCTTGGCAACCCCTCTCAATGAAAGTGCTTTTCCACAGTCTGTGATTAGGGCTACTTGAAGAGGAAACAAACCATAGAGACAAAACTGAGAACTCCTTTATTTTGTCAAGTTTCAAAGAGCTAGTACAATCCATGTTGGATTTAGAGTTCCAAATTCATCTATCTATACAGGAGAGAACAGAGAGAAACCTAAATATAAAAACTGCTACTGTAGACGAACGCTTCAACCTAGAAGAACAAAATTTGGTGAGCCAAGTGGGATTGGTGTACTGATCATTACCACCAATATCATCAAGATTGGGTGAAAAAGTATTTGCTGGTATTTCGGAAACTCGTTATTTCTTAGAAGCTTGACAACCCCTCTCAATGTAAGTGCTTTTCCAAAGTCTGTGCCTAGGGCTACTTGAAGAGGAAACAAACCGTTAGAGACAAAACTGAGAACTCCTTTATTTTGACAAGTTTCAAAGAGCTACTACAATCCATGTTGGATTTGGAGTTCCATATTCATCTATCTATATAGGAGAGAACAGAGAGAAACCTAAATATAAAAACTGCTACTGTAGACGAACCCTTCAACCTAGAAGAACAAAATTTGGTGAGCCAAGTGGGATTTGTGTACTGATCATTACCACCAAGTATCATCAAGATTGGGTGAAAAAAATATTTGCTGGTATTTCGGAAACTCGTTATTTCTTAGAAGCTTGGCAAGCCCTCTCAATGAAAGTGCTTTTCCACAGTCTGTGCCTAGGGCTACATGAAGAGGAAACAAACCATAGAGAAAAAACTGAGAACTCCTTTATTTTGTCAAGTTTCAAAGAGCTACTACAATCCATGTTGGATTTGGAGTTCCATATTCATCTATCTATATAGGAGAGAACAGAGAGAATCCTAAATATAAAAAATGCTACTGTAGACGAGCGCTTCAACCTAGAAGAACAAAACTTGGTGAGCCAAGTGCGTTTTTGTACTGATCATAACCACAAAGTATCATCAAGATTGGGTGAAAAAATATTTGCTGATGTTTCGGAAACTTGTAATTTCTTAGAAGCTTGGCAACTACTCTCAATGAAAGTGCTTTTCCACAGTCTGTGCCTAGGGCTACATGAAGAGGAAACAAACCATAGAGAAAAAACTGAGAACTCCTTTATTTTGTCAAGTTTCATAGAGCTACTACAAACCATGTTGGATTTAGAGTTCCAAATTCATCTATCTATACAGGAGAGAACAGAGGGAAACCTAAATATAAAAACTGCTATTGTAGACGAATGCTTTAACCTAGAAGAACAAAATTGGTGAGCCAAGTGGGATTGTTGTACTGATCATTACCACCAAGTATCATCAAGATTGGGTGAAAAAATATTTGCTGGTATTTTGGAAACTCGTTATTTCTTAGAAGCTTGGCAACCCCTCTCAATGAAAGGGCTTTTCCACAGTGTGTGCATAGGGCTACTTGAAGAGGAAACAATCCATAGAGAAAAAACTGAGAACTCCTTTATTTTATCAAGTTTCAAAGAGCTACTACAAACCATGTTGGATTTAGAGTTCCAAATTCATCTATCTATACAGGAGAGAACAGAGGGAAACCTAAATATAAAAACTACTACTGTAGACGAACGCTTCAACCTAGAAGAACAAAATTTTGTGAGCCAAGTGGGATTTGTGTACTGATCATTACCACCAAGTATCATCAACATTGGGTGAAAAAATATTTGCTGGTATTTCGGAAACTCGTTATTTCTTAGAAGCTTGGCAACCCCTCTCAATGAAAGTGCTTTTCCACAGTCTGTGCCTAGGGCTCCTTGAAGATGAAATAAAGCACAGAGACAAAAGTAAGAACTCCTTTATTTTGTCAAGTTTCAAAGAGCTACTACAAACCATGTTTTATTTGGAGTTCCAAATTCATCTATCTAAATAGGAGAGAATAGAGGAAAACCTAAATATAAAAACTGCAACTGTAGACGAAAGCTTCAAACTAGAAGAACAAAATTTGGTGAGCCAAGTGCGATAAGTGTCCTCATCATTACCACCAAGTATCATCAAGATTGGGTGAAAAAATATTTGCTGGTATTTCAGAAACTCGTAATTTTCTAGAAGCTTGGCAACCCCTCTCAATGAAAGTGCTTTTCCACAGTTTGTGCCTAGGGCTACTGGAAGAGGAAAAAAACATAGAGACAAAACTGAGAACTCCTTTATTTTGTCAAGTTTCAAAGAGCTACTAAAAACCATGTTGGATTTAGAGTTCCAAATTAATCTATCTAAATAGGAGAGAACAGAGGGAAACCTAAATATAAAAACTGCTACTGTAGACGAAAGTTTCAAACTAGAAGAACAAAATTTGGTGAGCCAAGTGGGATTGGTGTACTGATCATTACCACCAAGTATCATCAAGATTGGGTGAATAAATATTTGCTGGTATTTCGGAAACTCGTTATTTCTTAGAAGCTTGGCAACCCCCTTCAATGAAAGTGCTTTTCCACAGTCTGTGCCTAGGGCTACTTCAAGAGGAAAGAAACCATAGAGACAATACTCAGAACTACTTTATTTTGTCAAGTTTCAAAGAGCTACTACAAACCATGTTGGATTTAGAGTTCCAAATTCATCTATCTATATAGAAAAGAACATAGAGAAACCTAAATATAAAAACTGCTACTGTAGACGAACGCTTCAACCTAGAAATACAAAATTTGGTGAGCCAAGTGGGATTGGTGTACTGATCATTACCACCAAGTATCATCAAGATTGTTTGAAAAATATTTGCTGGTATTTCGGAAACTCGTTATTTCTTAGAACATTGGCAACCCCTCTCAATGAAATTGCTTTTCCACAGTCTCTGCCTATGGCTACTTGAACAGGAAACCAACCAGAAAGACAAAACTGAGATCTCCTTTATTTTGTCAAGTTTCAAAGAGCTACTACAAACCATGTTGTATTTAGAGTTCCAAATTCATCTATCTACATAGGAGAGAACAGAGGGAAACCTAAAAATATAAACTGCTACTGTAAACGAATGCTTCAACCTAGAAGTTCAAAATTTGGTGAGTCAATGGGATTTGTGTACAGATCATTACCACCAAGTACCATCAAGATTGGGTAAAAAAATTTGCTGTTATTTCGGAAACTCGTTATTTCTGGAAGCTTGGCAACCCCTTTCAATGAAAGTGATTTTCCACAGTCTGTGCCTAGGGCTACTTGAAGAGGAAACAAACCATAGAGACAATACAGAGAACTACTTTATTTTGTCAAGTTTCAAAAGCTACTACAAACCATGTTGGATTTAGAGTTCCAAATTTTTCGATCTATATAAGAGAGAACAGAATGAAACCTAAAAATAAAAACTGCTACTGTAAACGAACGCTTCAACCTAGAAAACAAAATTTGGTGAGCCAAGTGGGATTTGTGTACTTTTCATTACCACCACGTATCATCAAATTGGGTGAAAAAGTATTTGCTGGTATTTCGGAAACTCGTAATTTCTTGGAAGCTTCACAACTCCTTTCAATGAAAGTGCTTTTCCACAGTCTCTTCTTAAGGCTACTTGAAGAGGAAATAAATTATTGAGACAAAACTGAGAACTACTTTTTTGTAAAGTTTCAAAGAGCTAGTACAAACTATGTTGGATTTAGAGTTCCAAATTCAGCTATCTATATAGGAGAGAACAGAGGGAAACCTAAAAAGAAAAACTATTACTGTAAACGAAGGCTTCAACCTGGAAGAGCAAAATTAGGTGAGCCAAGTGGGAATTGTGTACTTGTCATTACCAGCACGTATCATCAAGATTGGGAGAAAAAATATTTGCTGGTATTTCGGAAACTTGTAAATTCTTGGAAGCCTGGCAACTCCTTTCAATGAAAGTGCTTTTCCACAGTCTCTGCTTAGGACTACTTGAAGAGGGAAAAAACCATAGGGACAAAACTGAGAACTCCTTTATTTTGTCAAGTTTCAAAAAGCTACTACAACCATGTTGGATTAAGAGTTCCAAATTATTCTATCTATATTGGAGAGAACAGAGTGAAACCTAAAAATAAAAACTACTACTGTAAATGACCGCTTCACCTCGAAGAACAAAATTTCGTGAGCCAACTGGGATTTGTGTACTCATAATTACCACCAAGTATCATCGAGATTGGGTGAAAAAATATTTCGTGGTATTTCGGAAACTCATTATTTCTTGGAAGATGGCAACCCCTTTCAATGAAAGTGCTTTTCCACAGTCTGTGCCTAGGGCTACTTGAAGATGAAACAAACCATAGAGACAAAACTGAGCACTCCTTTATTTTGTCAAGTTTCAAATAGCTACTACAAATCATGTTGGATTTAGCATTTCAAATTCATCTATCTATATAGGAGATAACAAAGTGAAACCTAAAAATAAAAACTGCTACTGTAAACGAACGCTTCAACATAGAAGAACAAAATTTGGTAAGCCAAGTGGGATTTGTGTACTTGTCATTACCACCAAGTGTCATCAAGATTGGGTAAAAAATATTTGCTGGTATTTCGGAAACTCATTATTTCTTCCAAACTTGGCAACCCCTTTCAAAGAAAGTGCTTTTCCACAGTCTCTGCTTAGGGCTACTTGAGGAGGAAACAAACCAT
>NW_027515867.1:0-25880 GCF_048772815.1 Callospermophilus lateralis
TTGAAGAGGATACAATCCATAGAGACAAAAACTGAGAATTCCTTTATTTTGTCAAGGTGAAAGAGCTACTACAAAACCATGTTGGATTTAGTATTCCAAGTTCATCTATCTATATAGGAGAGAACAGATTGAAACCTAAAAATAAAAACTGCTACTGTAAACGAACGCTTCAACCTAGAAGAACAAAATTTGGTGAGCCAAGTGGGATTTGTGTTACCCATCATTACTAGAAGTATCATCAAGATTGGGTGAAAAATATTTGCTGGTATTTCGCAAACTCGTTATTTCTTAGAAGCTTGGCAACCCCTCTCAATGAAAGTGCTTTTCCACAGTCTGTGCCTAGGACTACTTGAGAGGAAACAAACCATAGAGACAAAACTGAAAACTCCTTTCTTTTGTCAAGTTTCAAAGAGCTACTACTAACCATGTTGGATTTAGAGTTCCAAATTCATCTATCTATATAGGAGAGAACAGAGTGAAACCTAAAAATAAAAACTCCTCTGTAAACGAACGCTTCAACCTAGGAAAACAAAATTTGGTGAGCCAAGTGGGATTTGTGTACTTGTCATTACCCGCACGTATCATCAACATAGGGTGAAAAAATATTTGCTGGTATTTCGGAAACTCGTAATTTATTGGAAGCTTGGCAACCACTTTCAATGAAAGTGCTTTTTCACAGTCTCTGCTTAGGGCTACATGAAGCGGCAACAAATCAAAGAGACAAAACTGAGAACTCCTTTATTTTGTCAAGTTTCAAAGAGCTACTACAAACCATGTTGGATTTAGAGTTCCAAATTCATCTATCTATATAGGAGAGAACAGAATGAAACCTAAAAATAAAAACTGCTACTGTAAACGAACGCTTCAACCTAGAAGAAGAAATTTTGGTGAGCCAACTGGGATTTGTGTACTAATCATTACCACCAAGTATCATCAAGATTGGGTGAAAAAATATTTGCTGGTATTTCGGAAACACGTAATTTCTTGGAAGCTTGGCAACCCCTTTCAATGAAAGTGCATTTCCACAGTCTCTGCTTACGGCTATATGAAGCGGAAACAAATCATAGAGACAAAACTGAAAACTCCTTTATTTTGTCAAGTTATAAAGAGCTACTACAAAACATGGTGGATTTAGAGTTCCAAATTCATCTTTCTATATAGGAGAGAACAGACTGAAAACTAAATATAAAAACTGCTACTGTAGACGAACGCTTCAACGTAGAAGAACAAAATTTGGTGAGCCAAGTGGGATTTGTGTACTGGTCATTACCACCATGTATCATCAAGATTGGGTGAAATAATATTTGCTGGTATTTCGAAACTTGTTATTTCTTAGAAGCTTGGCAACCCCTCTCAATGAAAGTGCTTTTCCACACTCTGTGCCTAGGGCTACTTGAAGATGAAACAGACCATAGAGACAAAACTGAGAACTCCTTTATTTTGTCAAGTTTCAAAGAGTTACTACAAACCATGTTGGATTTAGAGTTCAAAATTCATCTATCAATATAGGAGAGAACAGAGTGAAACCTAAATATAAAATCTGCTACTGTAGACGAACGCGTCTACCTAGAGGAACAAAATTTGGTGAGCCAAGTGGGATTTGTGTACTGACCATTACCACCAAGTATCATCAACATTGGGTGAAAAAATATTTGCTCGTATTTCGGAAACTCGTTATTTCTTAGAAGCTTGGCAACCCCTTTCAATGAAAGTGCTTTTCCACAGTCTCTTCTTAGGGCTACATGAAGCGGAAACCAATCATAGAGACAAAACTGAGAACTCCTTTATTTTCTCAAGTTTCAAAGAGCTACTACAAACCATGTTAGATTTACAGTTCCAAATTCATCTATCTATATAGGAGAGAACAAAGGGAACTTAAAAATATAAACTGCTACTGTAAACAAACGCTTCAACCTAGAAGAACAAAATTTGGTGAGTCAAGTGGGATTTGAGTACCAATCATTACCACAAAGTATCATCAAGATTGGTTGAAAAAATATTTGCTGGTATTCGGAAACTCGTTATTTTTTAGAAGCTTGTCAACCCCTCTCAATGAAAGTGCTTTTCCACAGTCTGTGCCTAGGACTACTTGAAGTGAAAACAAACCATAGAGACAAAACTGAGAACTCCTTTACTTTGTGAAGTTTGAAAGAGCTATTACACACCATGTTGGATTTAGAGTTCCAAATTCATCTATCTATGTAGGAGAGAACAGAGTGAATCCTAAATATAAAAACTGCTACTGTAGACGAACACGTCAACCCAGAAGAAAAAAATTTGGTGAGCCAATTGGGATTTGTGTACTGATCATTATTACCAAGTATCATCAATATTGGGTGAAAAAATATTTGCTGGTATTTCGGAAACTCGTTATTTCTTATAAGCTTGGAAACCCCTCTCAATGAAATTGTGTTTCCACAGTCTGTGCCTAGGACTACTTGAAGAGGAAACAAACCACAGAGACAAAACTGAGAACTCCTTTATTTTGTCAAGTTTCAAAGAGCTACTACAAACCATGATGGATTTAGAGTTCCAAATTTATCTATCAATATAGGAGAGAACAGAGTGAAACCTAAAAATAAAAACTGCTACTGTAAACGAACGCTTGAACCTAGAAGAACAGAATTTGGTGAGCCAAGTGGGAATTGTGTACTGATCATTACCACCAAGTATCATCAACATTGGGTGAAAAAATATTTGCTGGTATTTCGGAAACTCGTTATTTCTTAGAAGCTTGGCAACCCCTCTCAATGAAAGTGCTTTTCCACAGTCTGTGCCTAGGGATACTTGAAGAGGAAACAAACCATAGAGACAAAACTGAGAACTCCTTTATTTTGTCAAGTTTCAAAGAGCTGCTACAAACCATGTTGGATTTAGAGTTCCAAATACATCTATCAATATAGGAGAGAACAGAGTGAAACCTAAATATAAAAACTGCTACTGTAGACGAACGTGTCAACGTAGAAGAACAAAATTTGGTGAGGCAAATGGGATTTGTGTACAGATCATTACCACCAAGTGTCATCAAGATTGGGTGAAAAATATTTGCTGGTATTTCGGAAACTCGTTATTTCTTAAAACCTTGGCAACCCCTCTCAACGAAAGTGGTTTTCCACAGTCTGTGCCTAGGGCTGCTTTAAGAGGAAACAAACCATAGAGACAAAACTGAGAACTCCTTTATTTTGTCAAGTTTCAAAGAGCTACTACAAACCATGTTGGATTTAGAGTTCCAAATTCATCTATCTATATAAGAGAGAACAGAGGGAAACTAAAAATATAAAATGCTACTGTAGATAAACACGTCAACCTAGAAGAACAAAATTTGGTGAGTCAAGTGGGATTTGTCTACCCATCATTACTAGAAGTATCATCAAGATTGGGTGAAAAATATTTGCTGGTATTTCGCAAACTCGTTATTTCTTAGAAGCTTGGCAACCCCTCTCAATGAAAGTGCTTTTCCACAGTCTGTGCCTAGGACTACTTGAGAGGAAACAAACCATAGAGACAAAACTGAAAACTCCTTTCTTTTGTCAAGTTTCAAAGAGCTACTACTAACCATGTTGGATTTAGAGTTCCAAATTCATCTATCTATATAGGAGAGAACAGAGTGAAACCTAAAAATAAAAACTCCTCTGTAAACGAACGCTTCAACCTAGGAAAACAAAATTTGGTGAGCCAAGTGGGATTTGTGTACTTGTCATTACCCGCACGTATCATCAACATAGGGTGAAAAAATATTTGCTGGTATTTCGGAAACTCGTAATTTATTGGAAGCTTGGCAACCACTTTCAATGAAAGTGCTTTTTCACAGTCTCTGCTTAGGGCTACATGAAGCGGCAACAAATCAAAGAGACAAAACTGAGAACTCCTTTATTTTGTCAAGTTTCAAAGAGCTACTACAAACCATGTTGGATTTAGAGTTCCAAATTCATCTATCTATATAGGAGAGAACAGAATGAAACCTAAAAATAAAAACTGCTACTGTAAACGAACGCTTCAACCTAGAAGAAGAAATTTTGGTGAGCCAACTGGGATTTGTGTACTAATCATTACCACCAAGTATCATCAAGATTGGGTGAAAAAATATTTGCTGGTATTTCGGAAACACGTAATTTCTTGGAAGCTTGGCAACCCCTTTCAATGAAAGTGCATTTCCACAGTCTCTGCTTACGGCTATATGAAGCGGAAACAAATCATAGAGACAAAACTGAAAACTCCTTTATTTTGTCAAGTTATAAAGAGCTACTACAAAACATGGTGGATTTAGAGTTCCAAATTCATCTTTCTATATAGGAGAGAACAGACTGAAAACTAAATATAAAAACTGCTACTGTAGACGAACGCTTCAACGTAGAAGAACAAAATTTGGTGAGCCAAGTGGGATTTGTGTACTGGTCATTACCACCATGTATCATCAAGATTGGGTGAAATAATATTTGCTGGTATTTCGAAACTTGTTATTTCTTAGAAGCTTGGCAACCCCTCTCAATGAAAGTGCTTTTCCACACTCTGTGCCTAGGGCTACTTGAAGATGAAACAGACCATAGAGACAAAACTGAGAACTCCTTTATTTTGTCAAGTTTCAAAGAGTTACTACAAACCATGTTGGATTTAGAGTTCAAAATTCATCTATCAATATAGGAGAGAACAGAGTGAAACCTAAATATAAAATCTGCTACTGTAGACGAACGCGTCTACCTAGAGGAACAAAATTTGGTGAGCCAAGTGGGATTTGTGTACTGACCATTACCACCAAGTATCATCAACATTGGGTGAAAAAATATTTGCTCGTATTTCGGAAACTCGTTATTTCTTAGAAGCTTGGCAACCCCTTTCAATGAAAGTGCTTTTCCACAGTCTCTTCTTAGGGCTACATGAAGCGGAAACCAATCATAGAGACAAAACTGAGAACTCCTTTATTTTCTCAAGTTTCAAAGAGCTACTACAAACCATGTTAGATTTACAGTTCCAAATTCATCTATCTATATAGGAGAGAACAAAGGGAACTTAAAAATATAAACTGCTACTGTAAACAAACGCTTCAACCTAGAAGAACAAAATTTGGTGAGTCAAGTGGGATTTGAGTACCAATCATTACCACCAAGTATCATCAAGATTGGTTGAAAAAATATTTGCTGGTATTCGGAAACTCGTTATTTTTTAGAAGCTTGTCAACCCCTCTCAATGAAAGTGCTTTTCCACAGTCTGTGCCTAGGACTACTTGAAGTGAAAACAAACCATAGAGACAAAACTGAGAACTCCTTTACTTTGTGAAGTTTGAAAGAGCTATTACACACCATGTTGGATTTAGAGTTCCAAATTCATCTATCTATGTAGGAGAGAACAGAGTGAATCCTAAATATAAAAACTGCTACTGTAGACGAACACGTCAACCCAGAAGAAAAAAATTTGGTGAGCCAATTGGGATTTGTGTACTGATCATTATTACCAAGTATCATCAATATTGGGTGAAAAAATATTTGCTGGTATTTCGGAAACTCGTTATTTCTTATAAGCTTGGAAACCCCTCTCAATGAAATTGTGTTTCCACAGTCTGTGCCTAGGACTACTTGAAGAGGAAACAAACCACAGAGACAAAACTGAGAACTCCTTTATTTTGTCAAGTTTCAAAGAGCTACTACAAACCATGATGGATTTAGAGTTCCAAATTTATCTATCAATATAGGAGAGAACAGAGTGAAACCTAAAAATAAAAACTGCTACTGTAAACGAACGCTTGAACCTAGAAGAACAGAATTTGGTGAGCCAAGTGGGAATTGTGTACTGATCATTACCACCAAGTATCATCAAGATTGGGTGAAAAAATATTTGCTGGTATTTCGAAACTTGTTATTTCTTAGAAGCTTGGCAACCCCTCTCAATGAAAGTGCTTTTCCACACTCTGTGCCTAGGGCTACTTGAAGATGAAACAAACCATAGAGACAAAACTGAGAACTCCTTTATTTTGTCAAGTTTCAAAGAGTTACTACAAATCATGTTGGATTTAGAGTTCCAAATTCATCTATCAATATAGGAGAGAACATAGTGAAACCTAAATATATAAACTGCTACTGTAGACGAACGCTTCTACCTAGAGGAACAAAATTTGGTGAGCCAAGTAGGATTTGTGTTCTGACCATTACCTCCAAGTATCATCAACATTGGGTGAAAAAATATTTGCTCGTATTTCGGAAACTCGTTATTTCTTAGAAGCTTGGCAACCCCTTTCAATGAAAGTGCTTTTACAGTCTCTGCTTAGAGCTACATGAAGCGGAAACCAATCATAGAGACAAAACTGAGAACACCTTTATTTTGTCAAGTTTCAAAGAGCTACTACAAACCATGTTGGATTTACAGTTCCAAATTCATCTATCTATATAGGAGA
Source organism: Callospermophilus lateralis (assembly GCF_048772815.1). NCBI lineage: Eukaryota > Metazoa > Chordata > Mammalia > Rodentia > Sciuridae > Callospermophilus > Callospermophilus lateralis. The sequence goes on from NW_027515867.1 coordinate 6,386, forward strand.
GAACAAAGGGAACTTCAAAATATAAACTGCTACTGTAAACAAACGCTTCAACCTAGAAGAACAAAATTTGGTGAGTCAAGTGGGATTTGTGTACCAATCATTACCACCAAGTATCATCAAGATTGGTTGAAAAAATATTTGCTGGTATTCGGAAACTCGTTATTTTTTAGAAGCTTGTCAACCCCTCTCAATGAAAGTGCTTTTCCACAGTCTGTGCCTAGGACTACTTGAAGTGAAAACAAACCATAGAGACAAAACTGAGAACTCCTTTATTTTGTCAAGTTTCAAAGAGCTACTACTAACCATGTTGGATTTAGAGTTCCAAATTCATCTATCTATATAGGAGAGAACAGAGTGAAACCTAAAAATAAAAACTCCTCTGTAAACGAACGCTTCAACCTAGGAAAACAAAATTTGGTGAGCCAAGTGGGATTTGTGTACTTGTCATTACCCGCACGTATCATCAACATAGGGTGAAAAAATATTTGCTGGTATTTCGGAAACTCGTAATTTATTGGAAGCTTGGCAACCACTTTCAATGAAAGTGCTTTTTCACAGTCTCTGCTTAGGGCTACATGAAGCGGCAACAAATCAAAGAGACAAAACTGAGAACTCCTTTATTTTGTCAAGTTTCAAAGAGCTACTACAAACCATGTTGGATTTAGAGTTCCAAATTCATCTATCTATATAGGAGAGAACAGAATGAAACCTAAAAATAAAAACTGCTACTGTAAATGAACGCTTCAACCTAGAAGAAGAAATTTTGGTGAGCCAACTGGGATTTGTGTACTAATCATTACCACCAAGTATCATCAAGATTGGGTGAAAAAATATTTGCTGGTATTTCGGAAACACGTAATTTCTTGGAAGCTTGGCAACCCCTTTCAATGAAAGTGCATTTCCACAGTCTCTGCTTACGGCTATATGAAGCGGAAACAAATCATAGAGACAAAACTGAAAACTCCTTTATTTTGTCAAGTTATAAAGAGCTACTACAAAACATGGTGGATTTAGAGTTCCAAATTCATCTATCTATATAGGAGAGAACAGACTGAAACCTAAATATAAAAACTGCTACTGTAGACGAACGCTTCAACGTAGAAGAACAAAATTTGGTGAGCCAAGTGGGATTTGTGTACTGGTCATTACCACCATGTATCATCAAGATTGGGTGAAATAATATTTGCTGGTATTTCGAAACTTGTTATTTCTTAGAAGCTTGGCAACCCCTCTCAATGAAAGTGCTTTTCCACACTCTGTGCCTAGGGCTACTTGAAGATGAAACAGACCATAGAGACAAAACTGAGAACTCCTTTATTTTGTCAAGTTTCAAAGAGTTACTACAAACCATGTTGGATTTAGAGTTCAAAATTCATCTATCAATATAGGAGAGAACAGAGTGAAACCTAAATATAAAATCTGCTACTGTAGACGAACGCGTCTACCTAGAGGAACAAAATTTGGTGAGCCAAGTGGGATTTGTGTACTGACCATTACCACCAAGTATCATCAACATTGGGTGAAAAAATATTTGCTCGTATTTCGGAAACTCGTTATTTCTTAGAAGCTTGGCAACCCCTTTCAATGAAAGTGCTTTTCCACAGTCTCTTCTTAGGGCTACATGAAGCGGAAACCAATCATAGAGACAAAACTGAGAACTCCTTTATTTTCTCAAGTTTCAAAGAGCTACTACAAACCATGTTAGATTTACAGTTCCAAATTCATCTATCTATATAGGAGAGAACAAAGGGAACTTAAAAATATAAACTGCTACTGTAAACAAACGCTTCAACCTAGAAGAACAAAATTTGGTGAGTCAAGTGGGATTTGAGTACCAATCATTACCACCAAGTATCATCAAGATTGGTTGAAAAAATATTTGCTGGTATTCGGAAACTCCTTATTTTTTAGAAGCTTGTCAACCCCTCTCAATGAAAGTGCTTTTCCACAGTCTGTGCCTAGGACTACTTGAAGTGAAAACAAACCATAGAGACAAAACTGAGAACTCCTTTACTTTGTGAAGTTTGAAAGAGCTATTACACACCATGTTGGATTTAGAGTTCCAAATTCATCTATCTATGTAGGAGAGAACAGAGTGAATCCTAAATATAAAAACTGCTACTGTAGACGAACACGTCAACCCAGAAGAAAAAAATTTGGTGAGCCAATTGGGATTTGTGTACTGATCATTATTACCAAGTATCATCAATATTGGGTGAAAAAATATTTGCTGGTATTTCGGAAACTCGTTATTTCTTATAAGCTTGGAAACCCCTCTCAATGAAATTGTGTTTCCACAGTCTGTGCCTAGGGCTACTTGAAGAGGAAACAAACCACAGAGACAAAACTGAGAACTCCTTTATTTTTTCAAGTTTCATAGAGCTACTAAAAACCATGTTGGATTTAGAGTTCCAAATTCATCTATCAATATAGGAGAGAACAGACTGAAACCTAAAAATAAAAACTGCTACTGTAAACGAACGCTTCAACCTAGAAGAACAAAATTTGGTGAGCCAAGTGTTATTTGTGTACTTGTCACTACCACCACGTATCATCAAGATTGGGTGAAAAAATATTTGCTGGTATTTCAGAAACTCATTATTTCTTAGAAGCTTGGCACCCCTCTCAATGAAATTGTGTTTCCACAGTCTGTGCCTAGGACTACTTGAAGAGGAAACAAACCATAGAGAAAAAACTGAGAACTCCTTTATTTTGTCAAGTTTCAAAGAGCTACTACAAACCATGATGGATTTAGAGTTCCAAATTCATCTATCAATATAGGAGAGAACAGAGGGAAACCTAAATATAAAAACTGATACTGTAAAGGAACTCTTCAACCTAGAAGAAGAAAATTTCGTGAGCCAAGTGGGATTTGTGTATTGATCATTACCACCAAGTAACATCAACATTGGGTGAAAAAATATTTGCTGGTATTTCGGAAACTCGTTATTTCTTAGAAGCTTGGCCACCCCTCTCAATGAAAGTGCTTTTCCACAGTCTGTGCCTAGGGATACTTGAAGAGGAAACAAACCATAGAGACAAAACTGAGAACTCCTTTATTTTGTCAAGTTTCAAAGAGCTGCTACAAACCATGTTGGATTTAGAGTTCCAAATACATCTATCAATATAGGAGAGAACAGAGTGAAACCTAAATATAAAAACTGCTACTGTAGACGAACGTGTCAACGTAGAAGAACAAAATTTGGTGAGGCAAGTGGGATTTGTGTACAGATCATTACCACCAAGTGTCATCAAGATTGGGTGAAAAATATTTGCTGGTATTTCGGAAACTCGTTATTTCTTAAAACCTTGGCAACCCCTCTCAACGAAAGTGGTTTTCCACAGTCTGTGCCTAGGGCTGCTTTAAGAGGAAACAAACCATAGAGACAAAACTGAGAACTCCTTTATTTTGTCAAGTTTCAAAGAGCTACTACAAACCATGTTGGATTTAGAGTTCCATATTCATCTATCTATATAGGAGAGAACAGAGGGAAACTAAAAATATAAAATGCTACTGTAGATAAACACGTCAACCTAGAAGAACAAAATTTGGTGAGTCAAGTGGGATTTGTCTACCGATCATTACTAGAAGTATCATCAAGATTGGGTGAAAAATATTTGCTGGTATTTCGCAAACTCGTTATTTCTTAGAAGCTTGGCAACCCCTCTCAATGAAAGTGCTTTTCCACAGTCTGTGCCTAGGACTATTTGAAGAGGAAACAAACCATAGAGACAAAACTGAAAACTCCTTTCTTTTGTCAAGTTTCAAGGAGCTACTACTAACCATGTTGGATTTAGAGTTCCAAATTCATCTATCTATATAGGAGAGAACAGAGTGAAACCTAAAAATAAAAACTCCTCTGTAAACGAACGCTTCAACCTAGGAAAACAAAATTTGGTGAGCCAAGTGGGATTTGTGTACTTGTCATTACCCGCACGTATCATCAACATAGGGTGAAAAAATATTTGCTGGTATTTCGGAAACTCGTAATTTATTGGAAGCTTGGCAACCACTTTCAATGAAAGTGCTTTTTCACAGTCTCTGCTTAGGGCTACATGAAGCGGCAACAAATCAAAGAGACAAAACTGAGAACTCCTTTATTTTGTCAAGTTTCAAAGAGCTACTACAAACCATGTTGGATTTAGAGTTCCAAATTCATCTATCTATATAGGAGAGAACAGAATGAAACCTAAAAATAAAAACTGCTACTGTAAACGAACGCTTCAACCTAGAAGAAGAAATTTTGGTGAGCCAACTGGGATTTGTGTACTAATCATTACCACCAAGTATCATCAAGATTGGGTGAAAAAATATTTGCTGGTATTTCGGAAACACGTAATTTCTTGGAAGCTTGGCAACCCCTTTCAATGAAAGTGCATTTCCACAGTCTCTGCTTATGGCTATATGAAGCGGAAACAAATCATAGAGACAAAACTGAAAACTCCTTTATTTTGTCAAGTTATAAAGAGCTACTACAAAACATGGTGGATTTAGAGTTCCAAATTCATCTATCTATATAGGAGAAAACAGACTGAAACCTAAATATAAAAACTGCTACTGTAGACGAACGCTTCAACGTAGAAGAACAAAATTTGGTGAGCCAAGTGGGATTTGTGTACTGGTCATTACCACCATGTATCATCAAGATTGGGTGAAATAATATTTGCTGGTATTTCGAAACTTGTTATTTCTTAGAAGCTTGGCAACCCCTCTCAATGAAAGTGCTTTTCCACACTCTGTGCCTAGGGCTACTTGAAGATGAAACAGACCATAGAGACAAAACTGAGAACTCCTTTATTTTGTCAAGTTTCAAAGAGTTACTACAAACCATGTTGGATTTAGAGTTCAAAATTCATCTATCAATATAGGAGAGAACAGAGTGAAACCTAAATATAAAATCTGCTACTGTAGACGAACGCGTCTACCTAGAGGAACAAAATTTGGTGAGCCAAGTGGGATTTGTGTACTGACCATTACCACCAAGTATCATCAACATTGGGTGAAAAAATATTTGCTCGTATTTCGGAAACTCGTTATTTCTTAGAAGCTTGGCAACCCCTTTCAATGAAAGTGCTTTTCCACAGTCTCTTCTTAGGGCTACATGAAGCGGAAACCAATCATAGAGACAAAACTGAGAACTCCTTTATTTTCTCAAGTTTCAAAGAGCTACTACAAACCATGTTAGATTTACAGTTCCAAATTCATCTATCTATATAGGAGAGAACAAAGGGAACTTAAAAATATAAACTGCTACTGTAAACAAACGCTTCAACCTAGAAGAACAAAATTTGGTGAGTCAAGTGGGATTTGAGTACCAATCATTACCACCAAGTATCATCAAGATTGGTTGAAAAAATATTTGCTGGTATTCGGAAACTCGTTATTTTTTAGAAGCTTGTCAACCCCTCTCAATGAAAGTGCTTTTCCACAGTCTGTGCCTAGGACTACTTGAAGTGAAAACAAACCATAGAGACAAAACTGAGAACTCCTTTACTTTGTGAAGTTTGAAAGAGCTATTACACACCATGTTGGATTTAGAGTTCCAAATTCATCTATCTATGTAGGAGAGAACAGAGTGAATCCTAAATATAAAAACTGCTACTGTAGACGAACACGTCAACCCAGAAGAAAAAAATTTGGTGAGCCAATTGGGATTTGTGTACTGATCATTATTACCAAGTATCATCAATATTGGGTGAAAAAATATTTGCTGGTATTTCGGAAACTCGTTATTTCTTATAAGCTTGGAAACCCCTCTCAATGAAATTGTGTTTCCACAGTCTGTGCCTAGGGCTACTTGAAGAGGAAACAAACCACAGAGACAAAACTGAGAACTCCTTTATTTTTTCAAGTTTCATAGAGCTACTAAAAACCATGTTGGATTTAGAGTTCCAAATTCATCTATCAATAAAGGAGAGAACAGACTGAAACCTAAAAATAAAAACTGCTACTGTAAACGAACGCTTCAACCTAGAAGAACAAAATTTGGTGAGCCAAGTGTTATTTGTGTACTTGTCACTACCACCACGTATCATCAAGATTGGGTGAAAAAATATTTGCTGGTATTTCAGAAACTCATTATTTCTTAGAAGCTTGGCACCCCTCTCAATGAAAGTGCTTTTCCACAGTCTGTGCCTAGTACTACTTGAAGAGGAAACAAACCATAGAGAAAAAACTGAGAACTCCTTTATTTTGTCAAGGTTCAAAGAGCTACTACAAACCATGTTGGATTTAGAGTTCCAAATTCATCTATCTATATAGGAGAGAACAGATGGAAAATAAAAATATAAACTGCTACTGTAGATGAACTCGTCAACCTAGAAGAACAAAATTTGGTGAGTCAAGTGGGATTTGTCTACCGATCATTACTAGAAGTATCATCAAGATTAGGTGAAAAATATTTGCTGGTATTTCGGAAACTCGTTATTTCTTAGAAGCTTGGCAACCCCTCTCAATGAAAGTGCTTTTCCACAGTCTGTGCCTAGGGCTACTTGAAGAGGAAACAAACCATAGAGACAAAACTGAGAACTCCTTTATTTTGTCATGTTTCAAAGAGCTACTACAAACCATGTTTGATTTAGAGTTCCAAATTCATCTATCAATATAGGAGAGAACAGAGTGAAACCTAAAAATAAAAACTGCTACTGTAAACGAACGCTTGAACCTAGAAGAACAGAATTTGGTGAGCCAAGTGGGAATTGTGTACTGATCATTACCACCAAGTATCATCAAGATTGGGTGAAAAAATATTTGCTGGTATTTCGAAACTTGTTATTTCTTAGAAGCTTGGCAACCCCTCTCAATGAAAGTGCTTTTCCACACTCTGTGCCTAGGGCTACTTGAAGATGAAACAAACCATAGAGACAAAACTGAGAACTCCTTTATTTTGTCAAGTTTCAAAGAGTTACTACAAATCATGTTGGATTTAGAGTTCCAAATTCATCTATCAATATAGGAGAGAACATAGTGAAACCTAAATATATAAACTGCTACTGTAGACGAACGCTTCTACCTAGAGAACAAAATTCGGTGAGCCAAGTAGGATTTGTGTTCTGACCATTACCTCCAAGTATCATCAACATTGGGTGAAAAAATATTTGCTCGTATTTCGGAAACTCGTTATTTCTTAGAAGCTTGGCAACCCCTTTCAATGAAAGTGCTTTTACAGTCTCTGCTTAGAGCTACATGAAGCGGAAACCAATCATAGAGACAAAACTGAGAACACCTTTATTTTGTCAAGTTTCAAAGAGCTACTACAAACCATGTTGGATTTACAGTTCCAAATTCATCTATCTATATAGGAGAGAACAAAGGGAACTTCAAAATATAAACTGCTACTGTAAACAAACGCTTCAACCTAGAAGAACAAAATTTGGTGAGTCAAGTGGGATTTGTGTACCAATCATTACCACCAAGTATCATCAAGATTGGTTGAAAAAATATTTGCTGGTATTCGGAAACTCGTTATTTTTTAGAAGCTTGTCAACCCCTCTCAATGAAAGTGCTTTTCCACAGTCTGTGCCTAGGACTACTTGAAGAGAAAACAAACCATAGAGACAAAACTGAGAACTCCTTTACTTTGTCAAGTTTGAAAGACCTATTACACACCATGTTGGATTTAGAGTTCCAAATTCATCTATCTATGTAGGAGAGAACAGAGTGAATCCTAAATATAAAAACTGCTACTGTAGACGAACGCGTCAACCCAGAAGAACAAAATTTGGTGAGCCAATTGGGATTTGTGTACAGATCATTATTACCAAGTATCATCAACATTGGGTGAAAAAATATTTGCTGGTATTTCGGAAACTCGTTATTTCATATAAGCTTGGCAACCCCTCTCAATGAAATTGTGTTTCCACAGTCTGTGCCTAGGGCTACTTGAAGAGGAAACAAACCATAGAGACAAAACTGAGAACTCCTTTATTTTTTCAAGTTTCATAGGGCTACTACAAACCATGTTGGATTTAGAGTTCCAAATTCATCTATCAATATAGGAGGGAACAGAGTGAAACCTAAAAATAAAAACTGCTACTGTAAACGAACGCTTGAACCTAGAAGAACAATATTTGGTGAGGTAAGTGCGATTTGTGTACTTGTCATTACCACCACGTATCATCAACATTGGGTGAAAAAATATTTGCTGGTATTTCGGAAACACGTAATTTCTTGGAAGCTTGGCAACCCCTTTCAATGAAAGTGCATTTCCACAGTCTCTGCTTACGGCAACATGAAGCGGAAACAAATCATAGAAACAAAACTGAAAACTCCTTTTTTTGTCAAGTTACAAAGAGCTACTACAAACCATGGTGGATTTAGAGTTAAAAATTCATCTATCTATATAGGAGAGAACAGACTGAAACCTAAATATAAAAACTGCTACTGTAGACGAACGCTTCAACCTAGAAGAAGAAAATTTGGTGAGCCAAGTGGTATTTGTGTACTGATCATTACCACCAAGTATCATCAAGATTGGGTGAAAAAGTATTTGCTGGTATTTCGAAACATGTTATTTCTTAGAAGCTTGACAACCCCTCTCAATGAAAGTGCTTTTCCACACTCTGTGCCGAGGGCTACTTGAAGAGGAAACAAACCATAGAGACAAAACTGAGAACTCCTTTATTTTGTCAAGTTTCAAAGAGTTACTACAAACCATGTTGGATTTAGAGTTCCAAATTCTTGTATCAATATAGGAGAGAAAAGAGTGAAACCTAAATATAAAAACTGCTACTGTAGACGAACGCTTCTACCTAGAGGAACAAAATTTGGTGAGCCAAGTGGGATTTGTGTACTGATCATTATTACCAAGTATCATCAACATTGGGTGAAAAAATATTTGCTGGTATTTCGGAAACTCGTTATTTCTTATAAGCTTGGCAACCCGTCTCAATGAAATTGTGTTTCCAGAGTCTGTGCCTAGGGCTACTTGAAGAGGAAACAAACCATAGAGACAAAACTGAGAACTCCTTTATTTGTTCAAGTTTCATAGAGCTACTACAAACCCTGTTGGATTTAGAGTTCCAAATTCATCTATCAATATAGGAGAGAACAGAGTGAAACCTAAAAATAAAAACTGCTACTGTAAACGAACGCTTCAACCTAGAAGAACAAAATTTGGTGAGCCAAGTGTTATTTGTGTACTTGTCACTACCACCACGTATCATCAAGATTGGGTGAAAAAATATTTGCTGGTATTTCGGAAACTCATTATTTCTTAGAAGCTTGGCACCCCTCTCAATGAAAGTGCTTTTCCACAGTCTGTGCCTAGGACTACTTGAAGAGGAAACAAACCATAGAGAAAAAACTGAGAACTCCTTTATTTTGTCAAGTTTCAAAGAGCTACTACAAACCATGATGGATTTAGAGTTCCAAATTCATCTATCAATATAGGAGAGAACAGAGGGAAACCTAAATATAAAAACTGATACTGTAAAGGAACGCTTCAACCTAGAAGAAGAAAATTTCGTGAGCCAAGTGGGATTTGTGTATTGATCATTACCACCAAGTAACATCAACATTGGGTGAAAAAATATTTGCTGGAATTTCGGAAACTCGTTATTTCTTAGAAGCTTGGCCTCCCCTCTCAATGAAAGTGCTTTTCCACAGTCTGTGCCTAGGGATACTTGAAGAGGAAACAAACCATATAGACAAAAGTGAGAACTCCTTTATTTTGTCAAGTTTCAAAGAGCTGCTACAAACCATGTTGGATTTAGAGTTCCAAATACAACTATCAATATAGGAGAGAACAGAGTGAAACCTAAATATAAAAACTGCTACTGTAGACGAACGTGTCAACGTAGAAGAACAAAATTTGGTGAGGCAAGTGGGATTTGTGTACAGATCATTACCACCAAGTGTCATCAAGATTGGGTGAAAAATATTTGCTGGTATTTCGGAAACTCGTTATTTCTTAAAACCTTGGCAACCCCTCTCAACGAAAGTGGTTTTCCACAGTCTGTGCCTAGGGCTGCTTTAAGAGGAAACAAACCATAGAGACAAAACTGAGAACTCCTTTATTTTGTCAAGTTTCAAAGAGCTACTACAAACCATGTTGGATTTAGAGTTCCAAATTCATCTATCTATAGAGGAGAGAACAGAGGGAAACTAAAAATATAAAATGCTACTGTAGATAAACACGTCAACCTAGAAGAACAAAATTTGGCGAGTCAAGTGGGATTTGTCTACCGATCATTACTAGAAGTATCATCAAGATTGGGTGAAAAATATTTGCTGGTATTTCGCAAACTCGTTATTTCTTAGAAGCTTGGCAACCCCTCTCAATGAAAGTGCTTTTCCATAGTCTGTGCCTAGGGCTACTTGAAGAGGAAACAAACCATAGAAACAAAACTGAAAACTCCTTTATTTTGTCAAGTTTCAAAGAGCTACTACAAACCATGTTGGAATTAGAGTTCCAAATTCATCTATCTATATAGGAGAGAACAGAGTGAAACCTAAATATAAAAACTGCTACTGTAGACGAACGCGACAACTTAAAAGAACAAAATTTGGTGAGCCAACTGGGATTTGTGTACTGATCATTACCACCCAGTATCATCAAGAATGGGTGAAAAAAATATTTGCTGCTATTTAGGAAACTCGTTTTTTCTTAGAAGCTTGGGAACCAATCTCAATGAAAGTGCTTTTCCACAGTCTGTGCCTAGGGCTACTTGAAGAGGAAACAAACCATAGAGACAAAACTGACAACTCCTTTATTTTGTCAACTTTCAAAGAGCTACTACAAACCATGTTGGAATTAGAGTTCCAAATTCATCTATCTATATAGGAGAGAACAGAGTGAACCCTAAAAATAAAAACTGCTACTGTAAACAAACGCTTCAACCTAGAAGAACAAAATTTGGTGAGCCAAGTGGGATTTGTGTACTTGTCATTACCACCACGTATCATCAACACTGGTTGAAAAAATATTTGCTGGTATTTCGGAAACTCGTAATTTCTTGGAAACCTGGCATCCCCTTTCAATGAAAGTGCTTTGCCACAGTCTCTGCTTAGGGCTACATCATGCGGAAACAAATAATAGAGACAAATCTGAAAACTCCTTTATTTTGTCACGTTTCAAAAGCTACTAGAAACCATGTTAGATTTAGAGTTCCAAATTCATCTATCTATATAGGAGAGAATAGAGGGAACTTAAAAATATAAACTGCTACTGTAAACGAACGCTTCAACCTAGAAGAACAAAATTTGGTGAGTCAAGTGGGATTTGTGTACCAATCATTACCACCAGGTATCATCAAGATTGGGTGAAAAAATATTTGCTGGTATTTCAGAAACTCGTTATTTCTTAGAAGCTTGGCAACCCCTCTCATTGAAAGTGCTTTTCAACAGTCTGTGCCTAGGACTACTTGAAGTGGAAACAAACCATAGAGACAAAACTGAGAACTCCTTTTTTTTGTCAAGTTTTAAAGAGCTACTACAAACCATGTTGGATTTAGAGTTCCAAATTCATCTATCTATATAGGAGAGAACAGAGTGAAACCTAAAAATAAAAACTCCTCTGTAAACGAACGCTTCAACCTAGTAAAACAAAATTTGGTGAGCCAAGTGGTTTTTGTGTACTTGTCATTACCACCACGTATCATCAACATTGGGTGAAAAAATATTTGCTGGTATTTCGGAAACTCGTAATTAACTGGAAGCTTGGCAACCACTTTCAATGAAAGTGCTTTTTCACAGTCTCTGCTTAGGGCTACATGAAGCGGCAACAAATCAAAGAGACAAAACTGAGAACTCCTTTATTTTTTCAAGTTTCAAAGAGCTACTACAAACCATGTTGGATTTAGAGTTCCAAATTCATCTATCTATATAGGAGAGAACAGAATGAAACCTAAAAATAAAAACTGCTACTGTAAACGAACGCTTCAACCTAGAAGAAGAAATTTAGGTGAGCCAACTGGGATTTGTGTACTAATCATTACCACCAAGTATCATCAAGATTGGGTGAAAAAATTTTTGCTGGTATTTTGGAAACTCGTTATTTCTTAAAACCTTGGCAACCCTTCTCATTGATAGTGCTTTTCTACAGTCTGTGCCTAGGGCGACTTGAAGAGGAAACAAACCATAGAGACAAAACTGAGAACTCCTTTACTTTGTGAAGTTTCAAAGAGCTACTACAAACCATGTTGGATTTAGAGTTCAAATTCATCTATCAATATAGGAGAGAACAGAGTGAAACCTAAAAATAAAAACTGCTACTGTAGACGAATGCTTCAACCCAGAAGAACAAAAAATGGTGAGCCAAGTGAGATTTGTGTACTGATCATTACCACCAATTATCATCAACATTGGGTGAAAAAATATTTGCTGGTATTTCAGAAACTTGTTATTTTTTAGAAGCTTGGCCACCCCTCTCAATGAAGGTGCTTTTCCACAGTCTGTGCCTAGGGCTACTTGAAGAGGAAACAAACCATAGAGACAAAACTGAGAACTCCTTTATTTTGTAAAGTTTCAAAGAGCTACTACAAACCATGTTGAATTTAGAGTTCCAAATTCACCTATCTATATAGGAGAGAACAGAGTGAAACCTAAAAATAAAAACTGCTACTGTAAACGAACGCTTGAACCTAGAAGAACAATATATGGTGAGGTAAGTGGGATTTGTGTACTTGTCATTACCACCAAGTATCATCAACATTGGTTGAAAAAATATTTGCTGGTATTTCGGAAACACGTAATTTCTTGGAAGCTTGGCAACCCCTTTAATGAAAGTGCATTTCCACAGTCTCTGCTTACGGCTACATGAAGCAGAAACAAATCATAGAGACAAAACTGAAAACTCCTTTATTTTGTCAAGTTACAAAGAGCTACTACAAACCATGTTGGATTTAGAGTTCAAATTCATCTATCTATATAGGAGAGAACAGACTGAAACCTAAATATAGAAACTGCTATTGTAGACGAACGCTTAAACCTAGAAGAACAAAATGTTTTTGAGCCAAGTGGGATTTCTGTACTGGTCATTACCACCATGTATCATCAAGATTGGGTGAAATAATATTTGCTGGTATTTCGAAACTTGTTATTTCTTAGAAGCTTGGCAACCCCTCTCAATGAAAGTGCTTTTCCACACTCTGTGCCTAGGGCTACTTGAAGATGAAACAAACCATAGAGACAAAACGGAGAACTCTTTTATTTTGTCAAGTTTCAAAGGGTTACTACAAACCATGTTGGATTTAGAGTTCCAAATTCATCTATCAATATAGGAGAGAACAGAGTGAAACCTAAATATAAAAACTGCTACTGTAGACGAACGCTTCTACCTAGAGGAACAAAATTTGGTGAGCCAAGTGGAATTTGTGTACTGACCATTACCACCAAGTATCATCAACATTGGGTGAAAAAATATTTGCTCGTATTTCGGAAACTCGTTATTTCGTAGAAGCTAGGCAACCCCTTTCAATGAAAGTGCTTTTCCACAGTCTCTGCTTAGGGCAACATGAAGCGGAAAACAATCATAGAGACAAAACTGAGAACTCCTTAATTTTCTCAAGTTTCAAAGAGCTACTACAAACCATGTTAGATTTACAGTTCCAAAATCATCTATCTATATAGGAGAGAACAAAGGGAACTTAAAAATATAAACTGCTACTGTAAACAAACGCTTCAACCTAGAAGAACAAAATTTGGTGAGTCAAGTGGGATTTGAGTACCAATCATTACCACCAAGTATCATCAAGATTGGTTGAAAAAATATTTGCTGGTATTCGGAAACTCGTTATTTTTTAGAAGCTTGTCAACCCCTCTCAATGAAAGTGCTTTTAAACAGTCTGTGCCTAGGACTACTTGAAGTGAAAACAAACCATAGAGACAAAACTGAGAACTCCTTTACTTTGTCAAGTTTGAAAGAGCTATTACACACCATGTTGGATTTAGAGTTCCAAATTCATCTATCTATGTAGGAGAGAACAGAGTGAATCCTAAATATAAAAACTGCTACTGTAGACGAATGCGTCAACCCAGAAGAAAAAAATTTGGTGAGCCAATTGGGATTTGTGTACTGATCATTATTACCAAGTATCATCAACATTGGGTGAAAAAATATTTGCTGGTATTTCGGAAACTCGTTATTTCTTATAAGCTTGGAAACCCCTCTCAATGAAATTGTGTTTCCACAGTCTGTGCCTAGGGCTACTTGAAGAGGAAACAAACCACAGAGACAAAACTGAGAACTCCTTTATTTTTTCAAGTTTCATAGAGCTACTACAAACCATGTTGGATTTAGAGTTCCAAATTCATCTATCAAAATAGGAGAGAACAGACTGAAACCTCAAAATAAAAACTGCTACTGTAAACGAACGCTTCAACCTAGAAGAACAAATTTGGTGAGCCAAGTGTTATTTGTGTACTTGTCACTACCACCACGTCATCATCAAGATTGGGTGAAAAATATTTGCTGGTATTTCGGAAACTCATTATTTCTTAGAAGCTTGGCACCCTCTCAATGAAAGTGCTTTTCCACAGTCTGTGCCTAGGACTACTTGAAGAAGGAAACAAAACATAGAGAAAAAACTGAGACTCCTTTATTTTGTCAAGTTTCAAAGAGCTACTACAAACAATGATGGATTTAGAGTTCCAAATTCATCTATCAATATAGGAGAGAACAGAGGGAAACCAAAATATAAAAACTGATACTGTAAAGGAACGCTTCAACCTAGAAGAAGAAAATTTCGTGAGCCAAGTGGGATTTGTGTATTGATCATTACCACCAAGTAACATCAACATTGGGTGAAAAAATATTTGCTGGTATTTCGGAACTCGTTATTTCTTAGAAGCTTGGCAACCCCTCTCAATGAAAGTGCTTTTCCACAGTCTGTGCCTAGGGCTACTTGAAGAGGAAACAAACCATAAGACAAAACTGAGAACTCCTTTATTTTGTCAAGTTTCAAAGAGCTGCTACAAACCATGTTGGATTTAGAGTTCCAAATACATCTATCAATATAGGAGAGAACAGAGTGGAACCTAAATATAGAAACTGCTACTGTAGACGAACGTGTCAACGTAGAAGAACAAAATTTGGTGAGTCAAGTGGGATTTGTGTACTGATCATTACCACCAAGTATCAACAAGATTGGGTGAAAAAATATTTGCTGCTATTTAGGAAACTCGTTATTTCTTAAAACCTGGCAACCCCTCTCAACGAAAGTGGTTTTCCACAGTCTGTGCCTAGGGCTGCTTGAAGAGGAAACAAACCATAGAGACAAAACTGAGAACTCCTTAATTTTGTCAAGTTTCAAAGAGCTACTACAAACCATGTTGGATTTAGAGTTCCAAATTCATCTTTCTATATAGGAGAGAACAGAGGGAAACTAAAAATATAAACTGCTACTGTAGATGAACACGTCAACCTAGAAGAACAATATTGATGAGTCAAGTGGGATTAGTCTACCGATCATTACTAGAAGTATCATCAAGATTGGGTGAAAAATATTTGCTGGTATTTCGGAAACTCGTTATTTCTTAGAAGCTTGGCAACCCCTCTCAATGAAAGTGCTTTTCCATAGTCTGTGCCTAGGGCGACTTGAAGAGGAAACAAACCATAGAAACAAAACTGAGAACTCCTTTATTTTGTCAAGTTTCAAAGAGCTACTACAAACCATGTTGGATTTAGAGTTCCAAATTCATCTGTCAATATAGGAGAGAACAGAGTGAAACCTAAATATAAAAACTGCTACTGTAGACGAACGCGTCAACGTAGAAGAACAAAATTTGGTGAGCCAACTGGGATTTGTGTACTGATCATTACCACCAAGTATCATCAAGATTGGGTGAAAAAAATATTTGCTGCTATTTAGGAAACTCGTTTTTTCTTAGAAGCTTGGCAACCAAATCTCAATGAAAGTGCATTTCCACAGTCTGTGCCTAGGGCTACTTGAAGAGGAAACAAACCATAGAGACAAAACTGACAACTCCTTTATTTGTCAACTTTCAAAGAGCTACTACAACCATGTTGGAATTAGAGTTCCAAATTCATCTATCTATATAGGAGAGAACAGAGTGAACCCTAAAAATAAAAACTGCTACTGTAAACAAACGCTTCAACCTAGAAGAACAAAATTTGGTGAGCCAAGTGGGATTTGTGTACTTGTCATTACCACCACGTATCATCAACACTGGCTGAAAAAATATTTGCTGGTATTTCGGAAACTCGTAATTTCTTGGAAACCTGGCATCCCCTTTCAATGAAAGTGCTTTGCCACAGTCTCTGCTTAGGGCTACATCATGCGGAAACAAATAATAGAGACAAATCTGAAAACTCCTTTATTTTGTCACGTTTCAAAAGCTACTAGAAACCATGTTAGATTTAGAGTTCCAAATTCTTCTATCTATATAAGAGAGAATAGAGGGAACTTAAAAATATACACTGACACTGTAAACGAACGCTTCAACCTAGAAGAACAAAATTTGGTGAGTCAAGTGGGATTTGTGTACCAATCATTACCACCAGGTATCATCAACATTGGGTGAAAAATATTTGCTGGTATTTCAGAAACTCGTTATTTCTTAGAAGCTTGGCAACCCCTCTCAATGAAGATGCTTTTCCACAGTCTGTGCCTAGGGCTACTTGAAGAGGAAACAAACCATAGAGACAAAACTGAGAACTCCTTTATTTTGTCAAGTTTCAAAGAGCTACTACAAACCATGTTGGATTTAGAGTTCCAAATTCATCTATCAATATAGGAGAGAACAGAGTGAAACCTAAATATAAAACTGATACTGTAAAGGAACGCTTCAACCTAGAAGAAAGAAAATTTGGTGAGCCAAGTGGGATTTGTGTATTGATCATTACCACCAAGTAACATCAACATTGGGTGAAAAAATATTTGCTGGTATTTCGGAAACTCGTTATTTCTTAGAAGCTTGGCAAACCCTTTCAATGAAAGTGCTTTTCCACAGTCTCTGCTTAGGACTACATGAAGCGGAAACCAATCATAGAGACAAAACTGAGAACTCCTTTATTTTGTCAAGTTTCAAAGAGCTTACTACAAACCATGTTGGATTTACAGTTCCAAATTCATCTATCTATATAGGAGAGAACAAAGGGAACTTAAAAATATAAACTGCTACTGTAAACAAACGCTTCAACCTAGAAGAACAAAATTTGGTGAGTCAAGTGGTATTTGTGTACCAATCATTACCACCAGGTATCATCAAGATTGGGTGAAAAAATATTTGCTGGTATTTCAGAAACTCGTTATTTCTTAGAAGCTTGGCAACCCCTCTCATTGAAAGTGCTTTTCTACAGTCTGTGCCTAGGACTACTTGAAGTGGAAACAAACCATAGAGACAAAACTGAGAACTCCTTTCTTTTGTCAAGTTTCAAAGAGCTACTACAAACCATGTTTGATTTAGAGTTCCAAATTCATCTATCTATATAGGAGAGAACAGAGTGAAACCTAAAAATAAAAACTCCTCTGTAAACGAACGCTTCAACCTAGGAAAACAAAATTTGGTGAGCCAAGTGGGATTTGTGTACTTGTCATTACCACCACGTATCATCACATTGGGTGAAAAAATATTTGCTGGTATTTCGGAAACTCGTAATTAATTGGAAGCTTGGCAACCACTTTCATGAAAGTGCTTTTTCACAGTCTCTGCTTAGGGCTACATGAAGCGGCAACAAATCAAAGAGACAAAACTGAGAACTCCTTTATTTTGGCAAGTTTCAAAGAGCTACTACAAACCATGTTGGATTTAGAGTTCCAAATTCATCTATCTATATAGGAGAGAACATGAGTGTAACCTAAAAAATAAAAACTGCTACTGTAAACGAACGCTTGAACCTAGAAGAACAATATTTGGTGAGGTAAGTGGGATTTGTGTACTTGTCATTACCACCACGTATCATCAACATTGGTTGAAAAAATATTTGCTGGTATTTCGGAACACGTAATTTCTTGGAAGCTTGGCAACCCCTTTCAATGAAAGTGCATTTCCACAGTCTCTGCTTACGGCTACATGAAGCAGAAACAAATCATAGAGACAAAACAGAAAACTCCTTTATTTTGTCAAGTTACAAAGAGCTACTACAAACCATGTTGGATTTAGAGTTCAAATTCATCTATCTATATAGGAGAGAACAGACTGAAACCTAAATATAGAAACTGCTACTGTAGACGAACGCTTCAACCTAGAAGAACAAAATTTTTTTGAGCCAAGTGGGATTTCTGTACTGGTCATTACCACCATGTATCATCAAGATTGGGTGAAATAATATTTGCTGGTATTTCGAAACTTGTTATTTCTTAGAAGCTTGGCAACCCCTCTCAATGAAAGGGCTTTTCCACACTCTGTGGCCTAGGGCTACTTGAAGATGAAACAAACCATAGAGACAAAACGGAGAACTCCTTTATTTGTCAAGTTTCAAAGAGTTACTACAAACCATGTTGGATTTAGAGTTCCAAATTCATCTATCAATATAGGAGAGAACAGAGTGAAACCTAAATTTAAAAACTGCTACTGTAGACGAACGCTTCTACCTAGAGGAACAAAATTTGGTGAGCCAAGTGGAATTTGTGTACTGATCATTACCACCAAGTATCATCAACTTTGGGTGAAAAAATATTTGCTGGTATTTCGGAAACTCGTTATTTCTTAGAAGCTTGGCAATCCCTTTCAATGAAAGTGCTTTTCCACAGTCTCTGCTTAGGACTACATGAAGCGGAAACCAATCATAGAGACAAAACTGAGAACTCCTTTATTTTGTCAAGTTTCAAAGAGCTACTACAAACCATGTTGGATTTACAGTTCCAAATTCATCTATTTATATAGGAGAGAACAAAGGGAACTTAAAAATATAAACTGCTACTCTGAACAAACGCTTCAACCTAGAAGAACAAAATTGGTGAGTCAAGTGGGATTTGTGTACCAATCATTACCACCAAGTATCATCAAGATTGGTTGAAAAAATATTTGCTGGTATTTCGGAAACTCGTTATTTTTCAGAAGCTTGTCAACCCCTCTCAATGAAAGTGCTTTTCCACAGTCTGTGCCTAGGACTACTTGAAGAGGAAACGAACCATAGAGAAAAAACTGAGAACTCCTTTACTTTTTCAAGTTTGAGAGAGCTATTACACACCATGTTGGATTTAGAGTTCCAAATTCATCTATCTATGTAGGAGAGAACAGAGTGAATCCTAAATATAAAAACTGCTACTGTAGACGAACGCGTCAACCCAGAAGAACAAAATTTGGTGAGCCAATTGGGATTTGTGTACTGATCATTATTACCAAGTATCATCAACATTGGGTGAAAAAAATATTTGCTGGCATTTCGGAAACTCGTTATTTCTTATAAGCTTGGCAACCCCTCTCAATGAAATTGCTTTTCCACAGTCTGTGCCTAAGGCTACTTGAAGAGGAAACAAAACCATAGAGACAAAACTGAGAACCTCTTTATTTTTTTCAAGTTTCATAGAGCTACTACAAACCATGTTGGATTTAGAGTTCCAAATTCATCTATCAATATAGGAGAGAACA
>NW_027515867.1:26080-69895 GCF_048772815.1 Callospermophilus lateralis
CACACCATGTTGGATTTAGAGTTCCAAATTCATCTATGTATGTAGGAGAGAACAGAGTGAATCCTAAATATAAAAACTGCTACTGTAGACGAACGCGTCAACCCAGAAGAACAAAATTTGGTGAGCCAATTGGGATTTGTGTACTGATCATTATTACCAAGTATCATCAACATTGGGTGAAAAAAATATTTGCTGGCATTTCGGAAACTCGTTATTTCTTATAAGCTTGGCAACCCCTCTCAATGAAATTGCTTTTCCACAGTCTGTGCCTAGGGCTACTTGAAGAGGAAACAAACCATAGAGACAAAACTGAGAACTCCTTTATTTTTTCAAGTTTCATAGAGCTACTACAAACCATGTTGGATTTAGAGTTCCAAATTCATCTATCAATATAGGAGAGAACATAGTGAAACCTAAAAATAAAAACTGCTACTGTAAACGAACGCTTCAACCTAGAAGAACAAAATTTGGTTAGCCAAGTTGGATTTGTGTACTTGTCACTACCACCACGTATCATCAAGATTGGGTGAAAAAATATTTGCTGGAATTTCGGAAACTCATTATTTCTTAGAAGCTTGGCACCCCTCTCAATGAAAGTGCTTTTCCACAGTCTGTGCCTAGGACTACTTGAAGAGGAAACAAACCATAGAGAAAAAACAGAGAACTCCTTTATTTTGTCAAGTTTCAAAGAGCTACTACAAACCATTTTGGATTTAGAGTTCCAAATTCATCTATCAATATAGGAGAGAACAGAGTGAAACCTAAATATAAAAACTGATACTGTAAAGGAACGCTTCAACCTAGAAGAAGAAAATTTGTTGAGCCAAGTGGGATTTGTGTATTGATCATTACCACCACGTAACATCAACATTGGGTGATAAAATATTTGCTGGTATTTCGGAAACTCGTTATTTCTTAGAAGCTTGGCAAACCCTTTCAATGAAAGTGCTTTTCCACAGTCTCTGCTTAGGACTACATGAAGCGGAAACCAATCATAGAGACAAAACTGAGAACTCCTTTATTTTGTCAAGTTTCAAAGAGCTACTACAAACCATGTTGGATTTAGAGTTCAAATTCATCTATCTATATAGGAGAGAACAGACTGAAACCTAAATATAGAAACTGCTACTGTAGACGAACGCTTCAACCTAGAAGAACAAAATTTTTTTGAGCCAAGTGGGATTTCTGTACTGGTCATTACCACCATGTATCATCAAGATTGGGTGAAATAATATTTGCTGGTATTTCGAAAATTGTTATTTCTTAGAAGCTTGGCAACCCCTCTCAATGAAAGTGCTTTTCCACACTCTGTGCCTAGGGCTACTTGAAGATGAAACAAACCATAGAGACAAAACGGAGAACTCCTTTATTTTGTCAAGTTTCAAAGAGTTACTACAAACCATGTTGGATTTAGAGTTCCAAATTCATCTATCAATATAGGAGAGAACAGAGTGAAACCTAAATTTAAAAACTGCTACTGTAGACGAACGCTTCTACCTAGAGGAACAAAATTTGGTGAGCAAAGTGGAATTTGTGTACTGATCATTACCACCAAGTATCATCAACTTTGGGTGAAAAAATATTTGCTGGTATTTCGGAAACTCGTTATTTCTTAGAAGCTTGGCAATCCCTTTCAATGAAAGTGCTTTTCCACAGTCTCTGCTTAGGACTACATGAAGCGGAAACCAATCATAGAGACAAAACTGAGAACTCCTTTATTTTGTCAAGTTTCAAAGAGCTACTACAAACCATGTTGGATTTACAGTTCCAAATTCATCTATCTATATAGGAGAGAACAAAGGGAACTTAAAAATATAAACTGCTACTGTGAACAAACGCTTCAACCTAGAAGAACAAAATTTGGTGAGTCAAGTGGGATTTGTGTACCAATCATTACCACCAAGTATCATCAAGATTGGTTGAAAAAATATTTGCTGATATTTCGGAAACTTGTTATTTTTCAGAAGCTTGTCAACCCCTCTCAATGAAAGTGCTTTTCCACAGTCTGTGCCTAGGACTACTGGAAGAGGAAACGAACCATAGAGAAAAAACTGAGAACTCCTTTACTTTGTCAAGTTTGAGAGAGCTATTACACACCATGTTGGATTTAGAGTTCCAAATTCATCTATCTATGTAGGAGAGAACAGAGTGAATCCTAAATATAAAAACTGCTACTGTAGACGAACGCGTCAACCCAGAAGAACAAAATTTGGTGAGCCAATTGGGATTTGTGTACTGATCATTATTACCAAGTATCATCAACATTGGGTGAAAAAATATTTGCTGGAATTTCGGAAACTCATTATTTCTTAGAAGCTTGGCACCCCTCTCAATGAAAGTGCTTTTCCACAGTCTGTGCCTCGGACTACTTGAAGAGGAAACAAACCATAGAGAAAAAACTGAGAACTCCTTTATTTTGTCAAGTTTCAAAGAGCTACTACAAACCATGTTGGATTTAGAGTTAAAATTCATGTATCTATATAGGAGAGAACAGAGTGAAACCTAAAAATAAAAACTGCTACTGTAAACGAACGCTTCAACCTAGAAGAAGAAAATTTGGTGAGCCAAGTGGGATTTGTGTATTGATCATTACCACCAAGTAACATCAACATTGGCTGAAAAAATATTTGCTGGTATTTCGGAAACTCGTTATTTCTTAGAAGCTTGGCAACCCCTCTCAATGAAAGTGCTTTTCCACAGTGTGTGCCTAGAGCTACTTGAAGAGGAAACAAACCATAGAGACAAACTGAGAACTCCTTTATTTTGTCAAGTTTCAAAGAGCTGCTACAAACCATGTTGGATTTAGAGTTACAAATATATCTATCAATATAGGAGAGAACAGAGTGAAACCTAAATATAAAAACTGCTACTGTAGACGAACGCGTCAACGTAGAAGAACAAAATTTGGTGAGGCAAGTGGGATTTGTGTACTGATCATTACCACCAAGGATCATCAAGATTGGGTGAAAATATATTTGCTGCTATTTAGGAAACTCGTTATTTCTTTAAACCTTGGCAACCCCTCTCAACGAAAGTGGTTTTCCACAGTCTGTGCCTAGCGCTGCTTGAAGAGGAAACAAACCATAGAGACAAAACTGAGAACTCCTTTATTTTGTCAAGTTTCCAAGAGCTACTACAAACCATGTTGGATTTAGAGTTCCAAATTCATCTATCTATATAGGAGAGAACAGAGGGAAACTAAAAATATAAACTGCTACTCTAGACGAACGCGTCAACCTAGAAGAACAAATTTTGGTGAGTCAAGTGGGATTTGTGTACCGATCATTACTAGAAGTATCATCAAGATTGGGTGAAAAATATTTGCTGGTATTTCGGAAACTCGTTATTTCTTAGAAGCTTGGCAACCCCTCTCAATGAAAGTGCTTTTCCACAGTCTGTGCCTAGGGCTACTTGAAGAGGAAAGAAACCATAGAGACAAAACTGAGAACTCCTTTATTTTGTCATGTTTCAAAGAGCTACTACAAACCATGTTGGATTTAGAGTTCCAAATTCATCTATCAATATAGGAGAGAACAGAGTGAAATGTAAATATAAAAACTGCTACTGTAGACGAACGCGTCAACGTAGAAGAACAAAATTTGGTGAGCCAACTGGGATTTGTGTACTGATCATTACCACCAAGTATCATCAAGATTGGGGGAAAAAATATTTGCTGCCATTTAGGAAACTCGTTATTTCTTAAAACCTTGGCAACCCCTATCAATGAAAGTGGTTTTCACAGTCTGTGCCTAGGGCTACTTGAAGAGGAAACAAACCATAGAGACAAAACTGAGAACTTCTTTATTATGTCAAATTTCAAAAGCTACTACAAACCATGTTGGATTTAGAGTTCCAAATTCATCTATCTATATAGGAGAGAAGAGAGTGAAACCTAAAAATAAAAACTGCTACTGTAAATGAACGCTTCAACCTAGAAGAAGGAAATTTGGTGAGCCAAGTGGGATTTGTGTACCGATCATTACCACCAAGTATCATCAAGATTGGGTGAAAAAATATTTCGTGGTATTTCGGAAACTCGTTATTTCTTAGAACCTTGGCAACCCCTCTCAATGAAAGTGCTTTTCCACAGTCTGTGCCTAGGGCTACTTGAAGTGGAAACAAACCATAGAGACAAAACTGAGAACTCCTTTATTTTGTCAACTTTCAAAGAGCTACTAAAAACCATGTTGGATTTAGAGTTTCAAATTCATCTATCTATATAGGAGAGAACAGAGTGATACCTAAAAATAAAAACTGCTACTGCAAACGAACGCTTCAACCTAGAAGAACAAAATTTGGTAAGTCAAGTGGGATTTGTTTACCAATGATTACCACCAAGTATCATCAAGATTGGGTGAAAAAATATTTGCTGGTATTTCAGAAACTCGTTATTTCTTAGAAGCTTGGCAACCCCTCTCAATGAAAGTGCTTTTCCACAGTCTGTGCCTTGGATACTTGAAGAGGAAACCAACCATAGAGAAAAAACTGAGAACTCCTATATTTTGTCAAGTTTCAAAGAGCTACTACAAACCATGTTGGATTTAGATTTCCAAATTCATCTATCAATATAGGAGAGAACATAGTGAAACCTAAATATGAAAACTGCTACTGTAGACGAACGCGTCAACGTAGAAGATCAAAATTTGGTGAGCCAAGTGAGATTTGTGTACTGATCATTACCACCAAGTATCATCAAGATTAGGTGAAAAAATATTTCCTTGTTTTGCGGAAGCTAGTTTTTTCTTAGAAGCTTGGCAACCCATCTCAATGAAAGTGCTTTTGCACACTCTGTGCCTAGGGCTACTTGAAGATGAAACAAACCATAGAGACAAAACTGAGAACTCCTTTATTTTGTCAAGTTTCAAAGAAGTACTACAAACCATGTTGGATTTAGAGTTCCAAATTCATCTATCTATATAGGAGAGAACAGAGTGAAACCTAAATATAAATACTCCTACTGTAAACGAACGTTTCAACCTTGAAGAACAAAATTTGGTGAGCCAATGGGATTTGTGTACTTGTCATTACCACCACGTACAATCAACATTGGTTGAAAAAATATTTGCTGATATATCGGAAACTACTTATTTCTTAGAAGCTTGGCAACCCCTCTCGATGAAAGTACTTTTCCAGAGTCTGTGCCTAGGGCTACTTGAATTGGAAACAAAGCATTGAGACAAAACTGAGAACTCCTTTATTTTGTCAAGTTTCAAAGAGCTACTACAAACCATGTTGGATTTAGAGTTCCAAATTCATCTATCTATATAGGAGAGAACAGAGGGAAAACTAAAAATATAAACTGCTACTGTAAACGAACGTTTCATCATACAAGAACAAAATTTGGTGAGTCAAGTGGGATTTGTGTACCGATCAGGACCACCAACTATCATCAAGATTTGGTGAAAAAATATTTGCTGATATTTCGGAAACTCGTTATTTCTTAGAGGCTTGGCAACCCCTCTTATTGAAAGTGCTTTTCCACAGTCAGTGACTAGGGCTACTTGAAGACGAAACAAACCATAGAGACAAAACTGAGAACTCCTTTATTTTGTCAAGTTTCAAAGAGCTACTACAAACCATGTTGGATTTAGATTTCCAAATTCATCTATCTATATAGGAGAGAACAGAGAGAAACCTAAAAATAAAAACTGCTACTGTAAATGAATGCTTCAACCTAGAAGAACAAAATTTGTGAGCCAAGTGGGATTTGTGTACCGATCAATACCACCAAGTATCATCAAGATTGGGTGAAAAAATATTTGCTGTTATTTCGGAAACTCCTTATTTCTTAAAAGCTTGGCAACCCCTTTCAATGAAAGTGCTTTTCCACAGTCTCTGCTTTGGACTACATGAAGCGGAAACAAATCATAGAGACAAAACTGAAAACTCCTTTTTTTTTGTCAAGTTTCAAAGATCTACTACAAACCATGTTGGATTTAGAGTTCCAAATTCATCTATCAATATAGGAGAGAACAGAGTGCAACCTAAAAAAAAAAACTGCTACTGTAAACTAACGCTTCAACCTAGAAGAACAAAATTTGGTGAGCCAAGTGGAATTTGTGGACTTGTCATTACCACCACTTATCATCAAGATTGGGTGAAAAAATATTTGCTGGTATTTCGGAAACTCGTATTTTCTTGGAAGCTTGGCAACGCCTCTCAATGAAAGTGCTTTTCCACCGTCTGTGCCTAGGACTACTTGAAGAGGAAACAAACCATTGAGACAAAACTGAGAACTCATATATTTTTTCAAGTTTCAAAGATCTACTACAAACCATGTTGAATTTAGAGTTCCAAATTCATCTATCTATATAGGAGACAACAGAGTGAAACCTAAAAGTGACAACTGCTACTGTAAACGAAATCTTCAACCTAGAAGAAAAAAATTTGGTGAGCCAAGTGGGATTTGTGTACTGATCATTTCCACCACATATCATCAGCATTGGGTGAGAAAATATTTGCTGGTATTTCGGAAACTCGTAATTTCTTGGAAGCTTGGCAACCCCTTTCAATGATAGTGCTTTTCCACAGTCTCGGTTTAGGGCTACTTGAAGAGGAAACAAATCATAGAGACAAAACTGAGAACTCCTTTATTTTGTCAAGTTTCAAAGAGCTCCTACAAACCATGTTGGATTTAGACTTCCAAATTCATCTGTCTATATAGGAGAGAACAGAGTGAAACCTAAATATAAAAACTGCTACTGTAGACGAACGCTTCAACCTAGAAGAACAAAATTTGCTGAGCCAAGTGGGATTTCTGGACTTGTCATTACCACCACATATCATCAAGATTGGGTGAAAAAATATTTGCTGGTATTTCGGGAACTCGTTTTTTCTTAGAAGCTTGGCAACCCCTCTCAATGAAAGTGCTTTTCCACAGTTAGTGCCTAGGGCTACTTGAAGAGGAAACAAACCATAGTGACAAAACTGAGAACTTCTTTATTTTGTCAAGTTTCAAAGAGCTACTAAAACCCATGTTGTATTTAGAGTTCCAAATTCATCTATCTATATAGGAGACAACAGAGTGAAACCTAAAAGTGACAACTGCTACTGTAAACGAAATCTTCAACCTAGAAGAAAAAAATTTGGTGAGCCAAGTGGGATTTGTGTACTGATCATTACCACCACATATCATCAGCATTGGGTGAGAAAATATTTGCTGGTATTTCGGAAACTCGTAATTTCTTGGAAGCTTGGCAACCCCTTTCAATGATAGTGCTTTTCCACAGTCTCGGAATAGGGCTACTTGAAGAGGAAACAAATCATAGAGACAAAACTGAGAACTCCTTTATTTTGTCAAGTTTCAAAGAGCTCCTACAAACCATGTTGGATTTAGAGTTCCAAATTCATCTATCTATATAGGAGAGAACAGAGTGAAACCTAAATATAAAAAGTGATACTGTATACGAACGCTTCAACCTAGAAGAAGAAAATTTGGTGAGCCAAGTGTGATTTGTGTACCGATCATTACCACCAAGTTTCACAAGATTGGGTGTAAAAACATTTGCTGGCATTTTGGAAACTCGTAATTTCTTGGAAGCTTGGCAACAACTCTCAATGAAAGTGCTTTTCCACCATCGGTGCCTAGGGCTAATTGAAGAGGAAACAAACCATAGAGACAAAACTGAGAACTCCTTTGTTTTTTCAAGTTTCAAAGAGCTACTGCAAACCATGTTGGATGTAGAGTTCCAAATTCATCTATTTATATAGGAGAGAAAAGAGGGAAACCTAAATATAAAAACTGCTACAGTAGACGAACGCTTCAACCTAGAAGAACAAAATTTGGTGAGCAAAGTGGGATTTGTGTACCAATCATTACCACCAAGTATCATCAAGATTGGATGTAAAAATATTTGCTGCTATTGCGGAAACTCGTAATTTCTTGGAAGCTTGGCAACCCCTCTAAATGAAAGTGCTTATCCACAGTCTCTGCTTAGGGCTAATTGAAGCAGAAACAAATCATAGAGACAAAACTGAGAAATCCTTTCTTTTGTCAAGTTTCAAAGAGCTACTGCAAACCATGTTGGATTTAGAGTTCCAAATTCATCTATCTATATAGGAGAGAACAGAGGCAAACCTAAAATTAAAAACTGCTACTGAAAACGAACGCATCAACCTAGAACCACAAAACTTGGTAGCCAAGTGGGATTTGTGTTCTGATCATACAAACCAAGTATCACAAGATTGGGTGTAAAAATATTTGCTGGCATTTTGGAAACTCGTAATTTCTTGGAAGCTTGGCAACCCCTCTCAATGAAAGTGCTTATCCACAGTCTGTGCCTAGGATTACTTGAACAGGAAACAAAACATAGAGACAAAACTGAGAACTACTTTATTTTGTCAAGTTTCAAAGAGCTGCTGCAAACCATGTTGGATTTAGAGTTCCAAATTCATCTATCTATATAGGAGAGAAAAGAGGGAAACCTAAATATAAAAACTGCTACAGTAGACGAAAGCTTCAAACTAGCAGAACAAAATTTGGTGAGCCAAGTGGGATTTGTGTACCGATCAATACCACCAAGTATCATGAATATTGGGTGAAAAAATATTTGCTGGTGTTTCGGAAACTCGTAATTTCTTGGAAGCTTGGCAACCCCTCCAAATGAAAGTGCTATTCCACAGTCTCTGCTGAGGGCTACTTGAAGCGGAATCAAATCATAGAGACAAAACTGAGAACTCCTTTATTTTGTCAAGTTTCAAAGAGCTACTACAAACCATATTGTATTTAGAGTTCCAAATTCATCTGTCTATATAGGAGAGAACAGAGTGAAACCTAAATATAAAACTGCTACTGAAAACAAACGCTTCAACCTAGAAGAACAAAATTTGGTGAGCCAAGTGGGATTTGTGTACTGATCATTACCACCAAGTATCATCAAGATTGGGTGAAAAAATACTTGCTGGTATTCCAGAAACTCGTTATTTCTTAGAAGCTTGGCAACCCCTCTCAATGAAAGTGCTTTTCCACAGTCTGTGCCTAGGACTACTTGAACAGGAAACAAAACATAGAGACAAAACTGAGAACTACATTATTTTGTCAAGTTTCAAAGAGCTGCTGCAAACCATGTTGGATTTAGAGTTACAAATTCATCTATCTATATAGGAGAGAACAGAGGGAAACCTAAATATAAAAACTGCTACTGTAGACGAACGCTTCAACCAAGCAGAACAAAATTTGGTGTGCCAAGTGGGATTTGAGTACCGATCAATACCACCAAGTATCATGAATATGGGGTGA
Source organism: Callospermophilus lateralis (assembly GCF_048772815.1). Classification (NCBI taxonomy): domain Eukaryota; kingdom Metazoa; phylum Chordata; class Mammalia; order Rodentia; family Sciuridae; genus Callospermophilus; species Callospermophilus lateralis. The sequence continues at coordinate 35,319 of NW_027515867.1, forward strand.
CAAAATATTTGCTGGTATTTCGGAAACTCGTAATTTCTTGGAAGCTTGGCAACCCCTCTCAATGAAAGTGCTTTTCCACAGTCTCTGATTAGGGCTACTTGATGGGGAAACAAATCATAGAGACAAAACTGAGAACTCCTGTATTTTGTCAAGTTACAAAGAGCTACTACAAACCATGTTGGATTTAGTGTTCCAAATTCATCTACCTATATAGGAGAGAACAGAGTGAAAACTAAAAATAAAACTGCTACTGTGAACGAACGCGTCAATATAGAAGAACAAAATTTGGTGAGCCATGTGGAATTTGTGTACTGATCATTACCACCAAGTATCATCAAGATTCGGTGAAAAAGTATTTGCTGGTATTTCGGAAACTCGTTATTTCTTTGAAGCTTGGCAACCCCACTCAATGAAATTGCTTTTCCACACTCTGTGCCTAGGTCTACTTGAAGAGGAAACAAAACATAGAGACAAAACTGAGAACTCCTTTATTTTGTCAAGTTTCAAAGAGCCACTACAAACCATGTTGAATTTAGAGTTCCAAATTCATCTATGTATATAGGAGAGAACAGAGTAAAACCTAAAAATAAAAACTGCTACTGTAGACGAATGTTTCAACCTAGAAGAAGAAAAATGGTGAGCCAAGTGGGATTTGTGTACTTGTCCTTTCCACCAAGTATCATCAAGATTGGGTGAAAAAATATTTGCTGGTATTTCAGAAACTCGTTATTTCTTAGAAGCTTGGCAACCCCTCTAAACGAAAGTGGTTTTCCACAGTCTGTGCCAGGGCTACTTGAAGAGGAAACAAACCATAGGGACAAAACTGAGAACTCCTTTATTTTGTCAAGTTTCAAAGAGCTACTACCAACCATGTTGGATTTAGAATTATAAATTAATCTATCTATATAGGAGAGGACAGATTGAAACCTAAAAATAAAAACTGCTACTGAAAACGAACGCATCAACCTAGAAGAACAAAGTTTGGTGAGTCAAGTGGGATTTGTGTACCGATCATTACCAACAAGTATCATCAAGATTGGGTGAAAAAATATTTTCTGGTATTTCGGAAACTCGTAATTCCTTGGAAGCTTGGCAACCCCTCTCAATGAAAGTGCTTTTACACCGTTTGTGCCTGGGGCTACTTGAAGAGGAAACAAACTATAGAGACAAAACTGAGATCTTTTTTTTTTGTCAAGTTTCAAAGAGTCACTACAAACCATGTTGGATTTAGAGTTCCAAATTCATCTATCTATATACGACAGAACAGAGTGAAACCTAAACATAAAAATGCTACTGTAGACGAACGCTTCAACCTAGAAGAACAAAATTTGGTGAGCCACGTGGGATTTGTGTAGTGATCATTACCACCAAGTATCATCAAGATTGGGTGAAAAAATATTTGCATGTATTTCGGAAACTCGTAATTTCTTGGAAGGTTGGAAACCCCTCTCAATGAATGTGCTTTTCCACAGTCACTGCTTAGGGCTACTTGAAGCGGAAACAAATCATAGAGACAAAACTGAGAACTCCTTTATTTTGTCAACTTTCAAAGAGCTACTACAAACCATGTTGGATTTAGAGTTCCAAATTCGTCCATCTATATAGGAGAGAACAGAGTGAAACGTAAATATAAAAATTGCTACTGTAGACGAACGCTTCAAACTAGAAGAAAAAAATTTGGTGAGCCAAGTGGAATTTTTGTACTGATCATCACCACCAATTATCAACAAGATTGGGTGAAAAAATATTTGCTGGCATTTCGGAAACTCGTTATTTCTTACAAGCTTGGCAACCCCACTCAATGAAAGTGCTTTTCCACAGTCTGTTCCTAGGGGTACCTGAAGAGGAAACAAACCATAGAGAAAAAACTGAGAACTCCTTTATTTTGTCAATTTTCAAAGAGCTACTACAAACCATGTTGAATTTAGACTTCCAAATTCATCTATCTATATAGGAGAGAACAGAGTGAAACCTAAATATAAAAACTGCTACTCTAGACGAATGCTTCAACCTAGAAAAACAAAATTTGGTGAGCCAAGTGGCATTTGTGTGCTTGTCCTTACCACCAATTGTCATCAAGATTGCGTGAGAAAATATTTGCTGATATTTTGGAAACTCGTTATTTCTTAGAAGCTTGGCAACCCCACTCAATGAAAGTGCTTTTTCCACAGTCTGTTTATAGGGGTACTTGACGAGGAAACAAACCATAGAGACAAAACTGAGAACTCCTTTACTTTGTCAAGTTTCAAAGAGCTACTACAAACCATATTGGATTTAGAGTTCCAAATTCATCTATCTATATGGGAGAGAACAGAGTGAAACCTAAACATAAAAACTGCTACTGTAGACGAAGGCTTCAACCTAGAAGAACAAAATTTGCTGAGCCAAGTGGGTTTGTGTACTGATCATTACCACCAAGTATCATCAAGATTGGGTGACAAAATATTTCCTGGTGTTTCGAAAACTCGTAATTTCATGGAAGCTTGGCAACACCTCTCAATGAAAGTGCTTTTCCACAGTCTCTGCTTAGGGCTACTTGAAGCGGGAACAAATCATAGAGACAAAACTGAGAACTCCTTTATTTGTGAAGTTTCAAAGAGCTACTACAAACCGTATTGGATTTAGAGTTCCAAATTCGTCTGTCTATATAGGACAGAACAGAGTGAAACCTAAAAATAAAAACTGCTACTGAAAACGAACGCATCAACCTAGAAGAACAAAATTTGCTGAGTAAAGTGGGATTTGTGTACTGATCATTACCACCAAGTATCATCAACATTGGGTGAAAAAATATTTGCTGGTATTTCGGAAACTCGTTATTTCTTAGAAGATTGGCAACCCCTCTCTATGACAGTGCTTTTCCACAGTCTGTGTCTAGGGCTAATTAAAGAGAAAACAAACCATGGAGAAAAAACTGAGAACTCCTTTATTTTGTCAAGTTTCAAACAGCTATTAGAAACCATGCTGGATTTAGAGTTCCAAATTCATCTATCTATATAGGAGAGAACACAGTGAAACCTAAAAATAAAAACTGCTACTGTAAACGAACGCTTCAACCTAGAAGAACAAAATTTAGTGAGCCAAGTGGGATTTGTGGACTTGTCATTACCACCACGTATCATCAAGATTGGGTGAAAAAATATTTGCTGGTATTTCGGAAACTCGTTATTTCTTACAAGCTTGGCAACCCCACTCAATGAAAGTGCTTTTCCACAGTCTGTTCCTAGGGGTACCTGAAGAGGAAACAAACCATAGAGAAAAAACTGAGAACTCCTTTATTTTGTCAATTTTCAAAGAGCTACTACAAACCATGTTGAATTTAGACTTCCAAATTCATCTATCTATATAGGAGAGAACAGAGTGAAACCTAAATATAAAAACTGCTACTCTAGACGAATGCTTCAACCTAGAAAAACAAAATTTGGTGAGCCAAGTGGCATTTGTGTGCTTGTCCTTACCACCAATTGTCATCAAGATTGCGTGAGAAAATATTTGCTGATATTTTGGAAACTCGTTATTTCTTAGAAGCTTGGCAACCCCACTCAATGAAAGTGCTTTTCCACAGTCTGTTTATAGGGGTACTTGACGAGGAAACAAACCATAGAGACAAAACTGAGAACTCCTTTACTTTGTCAAGTTTCAAAGAGCTACTACAAACCATATTGGATTTAGAGTTCCAAATTCATCTATCTATATGGGAGAGAACAGAGTGAAACCTAAACATAAAAACTGCTACTGTAGACGAAGGCTTCAACCTAGAAGAACAAAATTTGCTGAGCCAAGTGGGTTTGTGTACTGATCATTACCACCAAGTATCATCAAGATTGGGTGACAAAATATTTCCTGGTGTTTCGAAAACTCGTAATTTCATGGAAGCTTGGCAACACCTCTCAATGAAAGTGCTTTTCCACAGTCTCTGCTTAGGGCTACTTGAAGCGGGAACAAATCATAGAGACAAAACTGAGAACTCCTTTATTTGTGAAGTTTCAAAGAGCTACTACAAACCGTATTGGATTTAGAGTTCCAAATTCGTCTGTCTATATAGGACAGAACAGAGTGAAACCTAAAAATAAAAACTGCTACTGAAAACGAACGCATCAACCTAGAAGAACAAAATTTGCTGAGTAAAGTGGGATTTGTGTACTGATCATTACCACCAAGTATCATCAACATTGGGTGAAAAAATATTTGCTGGTATTTCGGAAACTCGTTATTTCTTAGAAGATTGGCAACCCCTCTCTATGACAGTGCTTTTCCACAGTCTGTGTCTAGGGCTAATTAAAGAGAAAACAAACCATGGAGAAAAAACTGAGAACTCCTTTATTTTGTCAAGTTTCAAACAGCTATTAGAAACCATGCTGGATTTAGAGTTCCAAATTCATCTATCTATATAGGAGAGAACACAGTGAAACCTAAAAATAAAAACTGCTACTGTAAACGAACGCTTCAACCTAGAAGAACAAAATTTAGTGAGCCAAGTGGGATTTGTGGACTTGTCATTACCACCACGTATCATCAAGATTGGGTGAAAAAATATTTGCTGGTATTTCGGAAACTCGTAATTTCTTGGAAGCTTGGCAACCCCTCTCAATGAAAGTGCTTTTCCACCGTCTCTGCTTAGGGCTACTTGAGCAGAAACAAATGGTAGAGACAAAACTGAGAACTCCTTTATTTTGTCAAGTTTCAAAGAGCTACTACAAACCCTGCTGGATTTAGAGTTCCAAATTCATCTATCTATATAGGACAGAACAGAGTGAAACCTAAAAATAAAAACTGCTACTGAAAACGAACGCATCAACCTAGAAGAACATAATTTGGTGAGTCAAGTGGGATTTGTGTACCGATCATTACCTCCAAGTATCATCAAGATTGGGTGAAAAAATATTTGCTGGTATTTCGGAAACTCGTGATTTCTTGGAAGCTTGGCAACCCCTCTCAATGAAAGTGCTTTTACACTGTCTCTGCTTAGGACTACTTGAAACGGAAACAAATCATAGAGAGAAAACTGAGAACTCCTTTATTTTGTCCAGTTTCAAAGAGCTACTACAAACCATGTTGGATTTAGAGTTCCAAATTCAACTATCTATATAGGACAGAACAGAGTGAAACCTAAAAACAAAAACTGCTACTGTAGACGAACGCTTCAACCTAGAAGAACAAAATTTGGTGAGCCAAGTGGGATTTGTGTACCGATCTTAACCACCAAGTATCATCAAGATTGGGTGAAAAAAATATATGCTGGTATTTTGGAAACTCGTACTTTCTTAGAAGCTTGGCAACCCCTTTCAATGAAAGTGCTTTTCCACAGTCTGTGCCTAGGGCTACTTGACGAGGAAACAAACAATGGAGACAAAACTGAGATATTCTTTATTTTGTCAAGTTTCAAAGAGGTACTACAAACCATGTTGGATTTAGAGTTTCTAATTCATCTATCTATATAGCAGAGAACAGAGTGAAACCTAAATATAAAGACTGCTACTTTAGACGAACGCTTCAACCTAGAACAACTAAATTTGGTGAGCCAAGTGGGATTTGTGTACCGATCATTACCACCAAGTATCATCAAGTTTGGGTGAAAAAATATTTGCTGGTATTTCGGAAACTCGTAATTTCTTGGAAGATTGGCAACCCTCTCAATGAAAGTGCTTTTCCACACTCACTGCTGAGGGCTACTTGAAGCGGAAACACACCATAGAGACAAAACTGAGAACTCCTTTATTTTGTCAAGTTTCAAAGAGCTGCTACAAACCATGTTGGATTTAGAGTTCCAAATTCATCTATCTATGTAGGAGAGAACAGAGTGAAACCTAAATATAAAAACTGCTCCTGTAAACGAACGCTTCAATCTAGAAAAACCAAATTTTGTGAGCCAAGTGGGATTTGTGGACTTTTCACTACCACCACGTATCATCAAGATTGGGTGAAAAAATATTTGCTGGTATTTCGGAAACTCGTAATTTTTGGAAGCTTGGCAACCCCTCTCAATGAAAGTGCTTTTACACTGTCTCTGCTTAGGACTACTTGAAACGGAAACAAATCATAGAGACAAAACTGAGAACTCTTTATTTTGTCCAGTTTCAAAGAGCTACTATAAACCATGTTGGATTTAGAGTTCCAAATTCAGCTATCTACATAGGAGAGAACAGAGTGAAACCCAAATATAAAAACTGCTACTGTAGACGAACGCTTCAGCCTAGAAGAACAAATTTGGTAAGCCAAGTGGGATTTGTGTACTGATCATTACCACCAAGTATCATCAACATTGGGTGAAAAAAATATTTGCTGGCATTTCGGAAACTCGTACTTTCATGGAAGCTTGGCAACCCCTTTCACCAAAAGTGCTTTTCCACAGTCTGTGTCTAGGGCTACTTGAAGAGGAAACAAACCATAGAGACAAAACTGAGAAATTCTTTATTTTGTCAAGTTTCAAAGAGCTACTACAAACCATGTTGGATTTAGAGTTTCTAATTCATCTATCTATATAGCAGAGAACAGAGTGAAACCTAAATATAAAGACTGCTACTGTAGACGAAGGCTTCAACCTAGAAGAACTAAATTTGGTGAGCCAAGTGGGATTTGTGTACCGATCATTACCACCACGTATCATCAACATTGGGTGACAAAATATTTGCTGGTATTTCGGAAACTCGTAATTTCTTGGAAGCTTGGCAATCCCTTTCAATGAAAGTGCTTTTCCACAGTCTTTGCCTAGGGCTACATGAAGCGGAAACAAATCATAGATACAATACTGAGAACTCCTTTACTTTGTCAAGTTTCAAAGAGCTACTACAAACCATATTGGATTTATAGTTCCAAATTCATCTATCTATATACGAGAGAACAGAGTGAAACCTAAACATAAAAACTGCTACTGTAGACGAACACGTCAACCTAAAAGAACAAAATTTGGTGAGCCAAGTGAGATTTGTGTACTGATCATTACCACCAAGTATCATCAAGTTTGGGTGAAAAAATATTTGCTGATATTTCGGAAACTCGTAATTTCTTGGAAGCCTGGCAACCCTCTCAATGAAAGTGCTTTTCCACAGTCACTGCTTAGGGCTACTTGAAGCGGAAACAAACCATAGAGACAAAACTGAGAACTCCTTTATTTTGTCAAGTTTCAAAGAGCTGCTACAAACCATGTTGGATTTAGAGTTCAAAATAAATCTATCTATATAGCAGAGAACAGAGTGAAACCTAAATATAAAAACTGCTACTGTAGACGAACGCTTCACCTAGAAGAACAAAATTTGGTGAGCCAAGTGGGATTTGTGTACTGATCATTACCACCAAGTATCATCAACATTGGGTGAAAAAATATTTGCTGGTATTTCGGAAACTCTTTATTTCTTAGAAGATTGGCAACCCCTCTCAATGACAGTGCTTTTCCACAGTCTGTGCCTAGGACTACTTGAAGAGGAAACAAACCATAGAGACAAAACTGAGAACTCCTTTATTTTTTCAAGTTTCAAAGAGCTACTACAAACCATGTTGGAATTAGAGTTCCAAATTCATCTATCTATATAGGAGAGAACAGAGTGAAACCCAAATATAAAAACTGCTACTGTAGACGAACGCTTCAGCCTAGAAGAACAAAATTTGGTGAGCCAAGTGGGATTTGTGTACTGATCATTACCACCAAGTATCATCAACTTTGGGTGAAAAAAAAATATTTGCTGGAATTTGGGAAACTCGTAATTTCTTGGAAGCTTGGCAACCCCTTTCAACGAAAGTGCTTTTCCACAGTCTGTGCCTAGGGCTACTTGAAGAGGAAACAAACCATAGAGACAAAACTGAGAAATTCTTTATTTTGTCAATTTTCAAAGAGCTACTACAAACCATGTTGGATTTAGAGTTTCTAATTCATCTATCTATATAGCAGAGAACAGAGTGAAACCTAAATATAAAGACTGCTACTGTAGACGAACGCTTCAACCTAGAAGAACAAAATTTGGTGAGTTAAATGGGATTTGTGTACCGATCATTACCACCACGTATCATCAACATTGGGTGACAAAATATGTGCTGGTATTTCGGAAACTCGTAATTTCTTGGAAGCTTGGCAACCCATTTCAATGAAAGTGCTTTTCCACAGTCTTTGCTTAGGGCTACATGAAGCGGAAACAAAGCATAGATACAATACTGAGAACTCCTTTACTTTGTCAAGTTTCAAAGAGCTACTAAAAACCATATTGGATTTAGAGTTAAAAATTCAACTATCTATATAGGAGAGAACAGAGTGAAACCTAAATATGAAAACTACTACTGTAAATGAACGCTTCAACCTAGAAGAACAAAATTTGGTGAGCCAAGTGGGATTTGTGTACTGATCATTACCACCAAGTATCATCAACATTGGGTGAAAAAATATTTGCTGGTATTTCGGAAACTCTTTGTTTCTTAGAATTTTGGCAACCCCTCTCAATGTCAGTGCTTTTCCACAGTCTGTGCCTAGGACTACTTGAAGAGGAAACAAACCATAGAGACAAAACTGAGAACTACTTTATGTTTTCAAGTTTCAAAGATCTACTACAAACCATGTTGGAATTAGAGTTCCAAATTCATCTATCTATATAGGAGAGAACAGAGTGAAACCCAAATATAAAAACTGCTACTGTAAACGAACGCTTCAGCCTAGAAGAACAAAATTTGGTGAGCCAAGTCGGATTTGTGGACTTGTCATTACCACCACGTATCATCAAGATTGGGTGAAAAAATATTTGCTGGTATTTCGGAAACTCGTAATTTTGGAAGCTTGGCAACCCCTCTCAATGAAAGTGCTTTTACACATTCTCTGTTTGGACTACTTGAAACCGAAACAAATCATAGAGGCAAAACTGAGAACTCTTTATTTTGTCAAGTTTCAAAGAGCTACTATAAACCATGTTGGATTTAGAGTTCCAAATTCAGCTAACTATATAGGAGAGAACAGAGTGAAACCCAAATATAAAAACTGCTACTGTAGACGAACGCTTCAGCCTAGAAGAACAATATTTGGTGAGCCAAGTGGGATTTGTGTACTGATCATTACCACCAAGTATCATCAACATTGGGTGAAAAAAAATATTTGCTGGAATTTCGGAAACTCGTAATTTCTTGGAAGCTTGGCAACCCCTTTCAACGAAAGTGCTTTTCCACAGTCTGTGCCTAGGGCTACTTGAAGAGGAAACAAACCATAGAGACAAAACTGAGAAATTCTTTATTTTGTCAAGTTTCAAAGAGCTACAACAAACCATGTTGGATTTAGAGTTTCTAATTCAACTATCTATATAGCAGAGAACAGAGTGAAACCTCAATATAAAGACTGCTACTGTAGACGAAACCTTCAACCTAGAAGAACTAAATTTGGTGAGCCAAGTGGGATTTGTGTACCGATCATTACCACCACGTATCATCAACATTGGGTGACAAAATATTTGCTGGTATTTCGGAAACACGTAATTTCTTGGAAGCTTGGCAACCCCTTTCAATGAAAGTGCTTTTCCACAGTCTTTGCTTAGGGCTACATGAAGCGGAAACAAATCATAGAGACAAAACTGAAAACTCCTTTACTTTGTCAAGTTTCAAAGAGCTACTACAAACCATGTTGGATTTAGAGTTCCAAATTCATCTATCTATATAGGACAGAACAGAGTGAAACCTAAAAATAAAAACTGATACTGAAAACGAACGCATCAACCTAGAAGAACAAAATTTGCTGAGTAAAGTGGGATTTGTGTACTGATCATTACCACCAAGTATCATCAACATTGGGTTAAAAAATATTTGCTGGTATTTCGGAAACTCGTTATTTCTTAGAAGATTGGCAACCCCTCTCTATGACAGTGCTTTTCCATAGTCTGTGCCTAGGGCTAATTAAAGAGAAAACAAACCATGGAGACAAAACTGAGAACTCCTTTATTTTGTCAAGTTTCAAACAGCTACTAGAAACCATGCTGGATTTAGAGTTCCAAATTCTTCTATCTATGTAGGAGAGAACAGAGTGAAACCTAAAAATAAAAACTGATACTGTAAATGAACGCTTCAACCTAGAAGAACAAAATTTAGTGAGCCAAGTGGGATTTGTGGACTTGTCATTACCACCACGTATCATCAAGATTGGGTGAAAAAATATTTGCTGGTATTTCGGAAACTCGTAATTTCTTGGAAGCTTGGCAACCCCTCTCAATGAAAGTCCTTTTCCACAGTCTCTGCTTAGGGCTACTTGAGCAGAAACAAATGGTAGAGACAAAACTGAGAACTCCTTTATTTTGTCAAGTTTCAAAGAGCTACTACAAACCCTGCTGGATTTAGAGTTCCAAATTCATCTATCTATATAGGACAGAACAGAGTGAAACCTAAAAATAAAAACTGCTACTGAAAACGAACGCATCAACCTAGAAGAACATAATTTGGTGAGTCAAGTGGGATTTGTGTACCGATCATTACCTCCAAGCATCATCAAGATTGGGTGAAAAAATATTTGCTGGTATTTCGGAAACTCGTGATTTCTTGGAAGCTTGGCAACCCCTCTCAATGAAAGTGGTTTTCCACAGTCTCTGCTTAGGGCTACTTGAAGCGGATACAAATCATAGAGAGAAAACTGAGAACGCCTTTATTTTGTCAAGTTTCAAAGAGCTACTACAAACCATGTTGGATTTAGAGTTCCAAATTCAACTATCTATATAGGGACAGAACAGAGTGAAACCTAAAAATAAAAACTGCTACTGAAGACGAACGCTTCAACCTAGAAGAACAAAATTTGGTGAGCCAATTGGGATTTGTGTACCGATCTTAACCACCAAGTATCATCAAGATTGGGTGAAAAAATATTTGCTGGTATTTTGGAAACTCATTATTTCTTAGAAGCTTGGCAACCCCTTTCAATGAAAGTGCTTTTCCACAGTCTGTGCCTAGGGCTACTTGAAGAGGAAACAAACCATAGAGACAAAACTGAGAACTACTTTATTTTGTCAAGTTTCAAAGAGCTACTACAAACCATGTTGGATTTAGAGTTCCAAATTCATCTATCAATATAGGAGAGAACAGAGTGAAACCTAAATATAAAAACTGCTACTGTAGACGAACGCTTCAACCTACAAGAACAAAATTTCGTGAGCCAAGTGGGATTTGTGTACTGATCATTACCACCAAGTATCATCAAGATTGGGTGAAAAAATATTTGCTGGTATTTCGGAAACTCGTAATTTCTTGGAAGCTTGGCAACCCCTCTCAATGTAAGTGCTTCTCCACCGTCTGTGCCTAGGGCTACTTGAAGAGGAAACAAACCATAGAGACAAAACTGAGAACTCCTTTATTTTGTCAAGTTTCAAAGAGCCACTACAAACCATGTTGGATTTAGAGTTCTAAATTCATCTATCTATATACGAGAGAACAGAGTGAAACCTAAACATAAAAATGCTACTGTAGACAAACGCGTCAACCTAAAAGAACAAAATTTGGTGAGCCAAGTGGGATTTGTGTACTGATCATCACAACCAAGTATCATCAAGTTTGGGTGAAAAAATATTTGCTGATATTTCGGAAACTCGTAATTTCTTGGAAGCCTGCCAACCCTCTCAATGAAAGTGCTTTTCCACAGTCACTGCTTAGGGCTACGTGAAGCGGAAACAAACCATAGAGACAAAACTGAGAACTCCTTTATTTTGTCAAGTTTCAAAGAGCTGCTACAAACCATGTTGGATTTAGAGTTCCAAATTCATCTATCTATAGAGGAGAGAACAGAGTGAAACCTAAATATAAAAACTGCTACTGTAGACGAACGCTTCACCTAGAAGAACAAAATTTGGTGAGCCAAGTGGGATTTGTGTACTGATCATTACTACCAAGTATCATCAACATTGGGTGAAAAAATATTTGCTGGTATTTCGGAAACTCTTTATTTCTTAGAAGATTGGCAACCCCTCTCAATGACAGTGCTTTTCCACAGTCTGTGCCTAGGACTACTTGAAGAGGAAACAAACCATAGAGACAAAACTGAGAACTCCTTTATTTTTTCAAGTTTCAAAGAGCTACTACAAACCATGTTGGAATTAGAGTTCCAAATTCATCTATCTATATAGGAGAGAACAGAGTGAAAACCAAATATAAAAACTGCTACTGTAGACGAACGCTTCAGCCTAGAAGAACAAAATTTGGTTAGCCAAGTCGGATATGTGGACTTGTCATTACCACCACGTATCATCAAGATTGGGTGAAAAAATATTTGCTGGTATTTCGGAAACTCGTAATTTTGGAAGCTTGGCTACCCCTCTCAATGAAAGTGCTTTTACACAGTCTCTGCTTAGGACTACTTGAAACGGAAACAAATCATAGAGGCAAAACTGAGAACTCTTTATTTTGTCAAGTTTCAAAGAGCTACTATAAACAATGTTGGATTTAGAGTTCCAAATTCAGCTATCTATATAGGAGAGAACAGAGTGAAACCCAAATATAAAAACTGCTACTATAGACGAACGCTTCAGCCTAGAAGAACAAAATTTGGTGAGCCAAGTGGGATTTGTGTACTGATCATTACCACCAAGTATCATCAACATTGGGTGAAAAAAAATATTTGCTGGAATTTCGGAAACTCGTAATTTCTTGGAAGCTTGGCAACCCCTTTCAAGGAAAGTGCTTTTCCACAGTCTGTGCCTAGGGCTACTTGAAGAGGAAACAAACCATAGATACAAAACTGAGAAAGTCTTTATTTTGTCAAGTTTCAAAGAGCTACTACAAACGATGTTGGATTTAGAGTTTCTAATTCAACTATCTATATAGCAGAGAACAGAGTGAAACCTAAATATAAAGACTGCTACTGTAGACGAACGCTTCAACCTAGAAGAACAAAATTTGGTGAGCCAAGTGGGATTTGTGTACCGATCATTACCACCACGTATCATCATCATTGGGTGACAAAATATTTGCTGGTATTTCGAAAACTCGTAATTTCTTGGAAGCTTGGCAACCCATTTCAATGAAAGTGCTTTTCCACAGTCTTTGCTTAGGGCTACATGAAGCGGAAACAAAGCATAGACACAATACTGAGAACTCCTTTACTTTGTCAAGTTTCAAAGAGCTACTAAAAACCATATTGGATTTAGAGTTAAAAATTCATCTATCTATATTGGAGAGAACAGAGTGAAACCTAAATATAAAAACTACTACTGTAAATGAACGCTTCAACCTAGAAGAACAAAATTTGGTGAGCCAAGTGGGACTTGTGAACTGATCATTACAACCAAGTGTCATCAAGATTGCCTGAAAAAATATTTGCTGATATTTCGGAAACTCATTATTTCTTAGAAGTTTGGCAACCCATCTCAATGACAGTGCTTTTCCACAGTCTGTGCCTAGGACTACTTGAAGAGGAAACAAACCATAGAGACAAAACTGAGAACTCCTTTATTTTTCAAGTTTCAAAGAGCTACTACAAACCATGTTGGAATTAGAGTTCCAAATTCATCTATCTATATAGGAGAGAACAGAGTGAAACCCAAATATAAAAACTGCTACTGTAAACGAACGCTTCAGGCTAGAAGAACAAAATTTGGTGAGCCAAGTCGGACTTGTGGACTTGTCATTACCACCACGTATCATCAAGATTGGGTGAAAAAATATTTGCTGGTATTTCGGAAACTCGTAATTTTGGAAGCTTGGCAACCCCTCTCAATGAAAGTGCTTTTACACAGTCTCTGCTTAGGACTACTTGAAACGGAAACAAATCATAGAGGCAAAACTGAGAACTCTTTATTTTGTCAAGTTTCAAAGAGCTACTATAAACCATGTTGGATTTAGAGTTCCAAATTCAGCTATCTATATAGGAGAGAACAGAGTGAACCCCAAATATAAAAACTGCTACTGTAGAAGAACGCTTCAGCCTAGAAGAACAAAATTTGGTGAGCCAAGTGGGATTTGTGTACTGATCATTACCACCAAGTATCATCAAATTGGGTGAAAAAAAATATTTGCTGGAATTTCGGAAACTCGTAATTTCTTGGAAGCTTGGCAACCCATTTCAATGAAAGTGCTTTTCCACAGTCTTTGCTTAGGGCTACATGAAGCGGAAACAAAGCATAGACACAATACTGAGAACTCCTTTACTTTGTCAAGTTTCAAAGAGCTACTAAAAACCATATTGGATTTAGAGTTAAAAATTCATCTATCTATATTGGAGAGAACAGAGTGAAACCTAAATATAAAAACTACTACTGTAAATGAACGCTTCAACCTAGAAGAACAAAATTTGGTGAGCCAAGTGGGACTTGTGAACTGATCATTACAACCAAGTGTCATCAAGATTGCCTGAAAAAATATTTGCTGATATTTCGGAAACTCATTATTTCTTAGAAGTTTGGCAACCCATCTCAATGACAGTGCTTTTCCACAGTCTGTGCCTAGGAGTACTTGAAGAGGAAACAAACCATAGAGACAAAACTGAGAACTCCTTTATTTTTCAAGTTTCAAAGAGCTACTACAAACCATGTTGGAATTAGAGTTCCAAATTCATCTATCTATATAGGAGAGAACAGAGTGAAACCCAAATATAAAAACTGCTACTGTAAACGAACGCTTCAGGCTAGAAGAACAAAATTTGGTGAGCCAAGTCGGACTTGTGGACTTGTCATTACCACCACGTATCATCAAGATTGGGTGAAAAAATATTTGCTGGTATTTCGGAAACTCGTAATTTTGGAAGCTTGGCAACCCCTCTCAATGAAAGTGCTTTTACACAGTCTCTGCTTAGGACTACTTGAAACGGAAACAAATCATAGAGGCAAAACTGAGAACTCTTTATTTTGTCAAGTTTCAAAGAGCTACTATAAACCATGTTGGATTTAGAGTTCCAAATTCAGCTATCTATATAGGAGAGAACAGAGTGAACCCCAAATATAAAAACTGCTACTGTAGAAGAACGCTTCAGCCTAGAAGAACAAAATTTGGTGAGCCAAGTGGGATTTGTGTACCGATCATTACCACCAAGTATCATCAAATTGGGTGAAAAAAAATATTTGCTGGAATTTCGGAAACTCGTAATTTCTTGGAAGCTTGGCAACCCCTTTCAACGAAAGTGGTTTTCCACAGTCTGTGCCTAGGGCTACTTGAAGAGGAAACAAACCATAGAGACAAAACTGAGAATTTCTTTATTTTGTCAAGTTTCAAAGAGCTACTACAAACCATGTTGGATTTAGAGTTCCAAATTCATCTATCTATACAGGACAGAACAGAGTGAAACCTAAAATTAAAAACTGCTACTGACAACGAACGCATCAACCTAGAAGAACAAAATTTGCTGAGCCAAGTGGGATTTGTGTACTGATCATTACCACCAAGTATCATCAAGATTGGGTGAAAAAATATTTGATGGTATTTCGGAAACTCGTTATTTCTTAGAAGCTTGGCAACCCCTCTCAATGAAAGTGCTTTTCTACGGTCTGTGCCAGGGCAACTTGAAGAGGAAACAAACCATAGAGACAAAACTGAAAACTACTTTATTTTGTCAAGTTTCAAAGAGCTACTACAAACCATGTTGGATTTAGAGTTCCAAATTCATCTATCTATACAGGACAGAACAGAGTGAAACCTAAAATTAAAAACTGCTACTGAAAACGAACGAATCAACCTAGAAGAACAAAATTTGCTGAGTAAAGTGGGATTTGTGTACTGATCATTACCAACAAGTATCATCAAGATTGGGTGAAAAAATATTTGCTGGCATTTCGGAAACTCGTAATTTCTTGGAAGCTTGGCAACCCCTCTCAATGAAAGTGCTTTTCCACAGTCTCTGATTAGGGCTACTTGAGCGGAAACAAATCCTAGAGACAAAACTGAGAACTCCTTTATTTTGTCAAGTTTCAAAGAGCTACTACAAACCCTGCTGGATTTAGAGTTCCAAATTCATCTATCTATATAGGAAAGAACAGAGTGAAACCTAAAAATAAAAACTGCTACTGAAAACGAACGCATCAACCTAGAAGAACATAATTTGATAAGTCAAGTGGGATTTGTGTACGGATCATTACCTCCAAGTATCATCAAGATTGGGTGAAAAAATATTTGCTGGTATTTCGGAAACTCGTGATTTCTTGGAAGCTTGGCAACCCCTCTCAATGAAAGTGGTTTTCCACAGTCTCTGCTTAGGGCTACTTGAAGCGGATAAAAATCATAGAGAGAAAACTGAGAACTCCTTTATTTTGTCAAGTTTCAAAGAGCTACTACAAACCATGTTGGATTTAGAGTTCCAAATTCATCTATCTATATAGGACAGAACAGAGTGAAACCTAAAAATAAAAACTGCTACTGTAGACGAACGCTTCAACCGAGAAGAACAAAATTTGGTGAACCAAGTGGGATTTGTGTACCGATCTTAACCACCAAGTATCATCAAGATTGGGTGAAAAAATATTTGCTGGCATTTCGAAAACTCTTTATTTCTTAGAAGATTGGCAACCCCTCTCAATGACAGTGCTTTTCCACAGTCTGTGCCTAGGACTACTTGAAGAGGAAACAAACCATAGAGACAAAACTGAGAACTCTTTATTTTGTCCAGTTTCAAAGAGCTACTATAAACCATTTTGGATTTAGAGTTCCAAATTCAGCTATCTATATAGGAGAGAAGAGAGTGAAACCCAAATATAAAAACTGCTACTGTAGACGAACGCTTCAGGCTAGAAGAACAAAATTTGGTGAGCCAATGGGATTTGTGTACTGATCATTACCATCAAGTATCATCAACATTGGGTGAAAAAAATATTTGCTGGAATTTCGGAAACTCGTAATTTCTTGGAAGCTTGGCAACCCCTTTCAACAAAAGTGCTTTTCCACCGTCTGTGCCTAGGGCTACTTGAAGAGGAAACAAACCATAGAGACAAAACTGAGAAATTCTTTATTTTGTCAAGTTTCAAAGAGCTACTACAAACCATGTTGGATTTAGTGTTTCTAATTCATCTATCTATATAGCAGAGAACAGAGTGAAACCTAAATATAAAGACTGCTACTGTAGACGAACGCTTCAACCTAGAAGAACAAAATTTGGTGAGCCAAGTGGGATTTGTGTACCGATCATTACCACCACGTATCATCAACATTGCGTGACAAAATATTTGCTGGTATTTCGGAAACTCGTAATTTCTTGGAAGCTTGGCAACCCCTTTCAATGAAAGTGCTTTTCCACAGTCTTTGCTTAGGGCTACAAGAAGCGGAAACAAAGCATAGACACAATACTGAGAACTCCTTTACTTTGTCAAGTTTCAAAGAGCTACTAAAAACCATATTGGATTTAGAGTTAAAAATTCAACTATCTATATAGGAGAGAACAGAGTGAAACCTAAATATGAAAACTACTACTGTAAATGAACGCTTCAACCTAGAAGAACAAAATTTGGTGAGCCAAGTGGGATTTGTGTACTGATCATTACCACCAAGTATCATCAACATTGGGTGAAAAAATATTTGCTGGTATTTCGGAAACTCTTTATTTCTTAGAAGTTTGGCAACCCCTCTCAATGACAGTGCTTTTCCACAGTCTGTGCCTAGGACTACTTGAAGAGGAAACAAACCATAGAGACAAAACTGAGAACTCCTTTATTTTTTCAAGTTTCAAAGAGCTACTACAAACCATGTTGGAATTAGAGTTCCAAATTCATCTATCTATATAGGAGAGAACAGAGTGAAACCCAAATATAAAAACTACTACTGTAAACGAACGCTTCAGGCTAGAAGAACAAAATTTGGTGAGCCAAGTCGGATTTGTGGACTTGTCATTACCACCACGTATCATCAAGATTGGGTGAAAAAATGTTTGCTGGTATTTCGGAAACTCGTAATTTTGGAAGCTTGGAAACCCCTCTCAATGAAAGTGCTTTTACACAGTCTCTGATTAGGACTACTTGAGCAGAAACAAATGGTAGAGACAAAACTGAGAACTCCTTTATTTTGTCAAGTTTCAAAGAGCTACTACAAACCCTTCTGGATTTAGAGTTCCAAATTCATCTATCTATATAGGACAGAACAGAGTGAAACCTAAAAATAAAAACTGCTACTGAAAACGAACGCATCAACCTAGAAGAACATAATTTGGTGAGTCAAGTGGGATTTGTGTACCGATCATTACCTCCAAGCATCATCAAGATTGGGTGAAAAAATATTTGCTGGTATTTCCGAAACTCGTGATTTCTTGGAAGCTTGGCAACCCCTCTCAATGAAAGTGGTTTTCCACAGTCTCTGCTTAGGGCTACTTGAAGCGGATACAAATCATAGAGAGAAAACTGAGAACGCCTTTATTTTGTCAAGTTTCAAAGAGCTACTACAAACCATGTTGGATTTAGAGTTCCAAATTCAACTATCTATATAGGACAGAACAGAGTGAAACCTAAAAATAAAAACTGCTACTGTAGACGAACGCTTCAACCTAGAAGAACAAAATTTGGTGAGCCAATTGGGATTTGTGTACTGATCTTAACCACCAAGTATCATCAAGATTGGGTGAAAAAATATTTGCTGGTATTTTGGAAACTCGTTATTTCTTAGAAGCTTGGCAACCCCTTTCAATGAAAGTGCTTTTCCACAGTCTGTGCCTAGGACTACTTGAAGAGGAAACAAACCATAGAGACAAAACTGAGAACTCCTTTATTTTTTCAAGTTTCAAAGAGCTACTACAAACCATGTTGGAATTAGAGTTCCAAATTCATCTATCTATATAGGAGAGAACAGAGTGAAACCCAAATATAAAAACTGCTACTGTAATCGAACGCTTCAGCCTAGAAGAACAAAATTTGGTGAGCCAAGTCGGATATGTGGACTTGTCATTACCACCACGTATCATCAAGATTGGGTGAAAAAATATTTGCTGGTATTTCGGAAACTCGTAATTTTGGAAGCTTGGCTACCCCTCTCAATGAAAGTGCTTTTACACAGTCTCTGCTTAGGACTACTTGAAACGGAAACAAATCATAGAGGCAAAACTGAGAACTCTTTATTTTGTCAAGTTTCAAAGAGCTACTATAAACCATGTTGGATTTAGAGTTCCAAATTCATCTATCTATACTGGACAGAACAGAGTGAAACCTAAAATTAAAAACTGCTACTGAAAACGAACGCATCAACCTAGAAGAACAAAATTTGCTGAGCCAAGTGGGATTTGTGTACTGATCATTACCACCAAGTATCATCAAGATTGGGTGAAAAAATATTTGATGGTATTTCGGAAACTCGTTATTTCTTAGAAGCTTGGCAACCCCTCTCAATGAAAGTGCTTTTCTACGGTCTGTGCCAGGGCAACCTGAAGAGGAAACAAACCATAGAGACAAAACTGAAAAATACTTTATTTTGTCAAGTTTCAAAGAGCTACTACAAACCATGTTGGATTTAGAGTTCCAAATTCATCTATCTATACAGGACAGAACAGAGTGAAACCTAAAATTAAAAACTGCTACTGAAAACGAACGAATCAACCTAGAAGAACAAAATTTGCTGAGTAAAGTGGGATTTGTGTACTGATCATTACCAACAAGTATCATCAAGATTGGGTGAAAAAATATTTGCTGGTATTTCGGAAACTCGTAATTTCTTGGAAGCTTGGCAACCCCTCTCAATGAAAGTGCTTTTCCACAGTCTCTGCTTAGGGCTACTTGAGCGGAAACAAATCCTAGAGACAAAACTGAGAACTCCTTTATTTTGTCAAGTTTCAAAGAGCTACTACAAACCCTGCTGGATTTAGAGTTCCAAATTCATCTATCTATATAGGAAAGAACAGAGTGAAACCTAAAAATAAAAACTGCTACTGAAAACGAACGCATCAACCTAGAAGAACATAATTTGATAAGTCAAGTGGGATTTGTGTACGGATCATTACCTCCAAGTATCATCAAGATTGGGTGAAAAAATATTTGCTGGTATTTCGGAAACTCGTGATTTCTTGGAAGCTTGGCAACCCCTCTCAATGAAAGTGGTTTTCCACAGTCTCTGCTTAGGGCTACTTGAAGCGGATAAAAATCATAGAGAGAAAACTGAGAACTCCTTTATTTTGTCAAGTTTCAAAGAGCTACTACAAACCATGTTGGATTTAGAGTTCCAAATTCATCTATCTATATAGGACAGAACAGAGTGAAACCTAAAAATAGAAACTGCTACTGTAGACGAACGCTTCAACCTAGAAGAACAAAATTTGGTGAGCCAATTGGGATTTGTGTACTGATCTTAACCACCAAGTATCATCAAGATTGGGTGAAAAAATATTTGCTGGTATTTTGGAAACTCGTTATTTCTTAGAAGCTTGGCAACCCCTTTCAATGAAAGTGCTTTTCCACAGTCTGTGCCTAGGGCTACTTGAAGAGGAAACAAACCATAGAGACAAAACTGAGAATTCCTTTATTTTGTCAAGTTTCAATGAGCTACTACAAACCATGTTGGATTTAGAGTTTCTAATTCAACTATCTATATAGCAGAGAACAGAGTGAAACCTAAATATAAAGACTGCTACTGTAGACGAAAGCTTCAACCTAGAATAACTAAATTTGTTGAGCCAAGTGGGATTTGTGTACCGATCATTACCACCACGTATCATCAACATTGGGTGACAAAATATTTGCTGGTATTTCGGAAACACGTAATTTCTTGGAAGCTTGGCAACCCCTTTCAATGAAAGTGCTTTTCCACAGTCTTTGCTTAGGGCTACATGAAGCGGAAACAAATCAAAATACAATACTGAGAACTACTTTACTTTGTCAAGTTTCAAAGAGCTACTACAAACCATATTGGATTTAGAGTTCCAAATTCATCTATCTATATTGGAGAGAACAGAGTGAAACCTAAATATGAAAACTGCTACTGTAAAGGAAGGCTTCAACCTAGAAGAACAAAATTCGGTGAGCCAAGTGTTATATGTGTACTTGTCCTTACCACAAAGTATCATCAAGATTGGGTGAATAAATATTTGCTGGTATTTCGGAAACTCGTTATTTCTTAGAAGCTTGGCAACCCCTCTCAATGAAAGTGCTTTTCTACAGTCTGTGCCAGGGCAACTTGAAGAGGAAACAAACCATAGAGACAAAACTGAAAACTCCTTTATTTTGTCAAGTTTCAAAGAGCTACTACAAACCATGTTGGATTTAGAGTTCCAAATTCATCTATCTATATAGGACAGAACAGAGTGAAACCTAAAAATAAAAACTGCTACTGAAAACGAACGCATCAACCTAGAAGAACAAAATTTGCTCAGTAAAGTGGGATTTGTGTACTGATCATTACCACCAAGTATCATCAACATTGGGTAAAAAAATATTTGCTGGTATTTCGGAAACTAGTTATTTCTTAGAAGATTGGCAACCCCTCTCTATGACAGTGCTTTTCCACAGTCTGTGCCTAGGGCTAATTAAAGAGAAAACAAACCATGGAGACAAAACTGAGAACTCCTTTATTTTGTCAAGTTTCAAACAGCTACTAGAAACCATGCTGGATTTAGAGTTCCAAATTCTTCTATCTATGTAGGAGAGAACAGAGTGAAACCTAAAAATAAAAACTGCTACTGTAAACGAACGCTTCAACCTAGAAGAACAAAATTTAGTGAGCCAAGTGGGATTTGTGGACTTGTCATTACCACCACGTATCATCAAGATTGGGTGAAAAAATATTTGCTGGTATTTCGGAAACTCGTAATTTCTTGGAAGCTTGGCAACCCCTCTAAATGAAAGTGCTTTTCCACAGTCTCTGCTTAGGGCTACTTGAGCAGAAACAAATGGTAGAGACAAAACTGAGAACTCCTTTATTTTGTCAAGTTTCAAAGAGCTACTACAAACCCTGCTGGATTTAGAGTTCCAAATTCATCTATCTATATAGGACAGAACAGAGTGAAACCTAAAAATAAAAACTGCTACTGAAAACGAACGCATCAACCTAGAAGAACATAATTTGGTGAGTCAAGTGGGATTTGTGTACCGATCATTACCTCCAAGCATCATCAAGATTGGGTGAAAAAATATTTGCTGGTATTTCGGAAACTCGTGATTTCTTGGAAGCTTGGCAACCCCTCTCAATGAAAGTGGTTTTCCACAGTCTCTGCTTAGGGCTACTTGAAGCGGATACAAATCATAGAGAGAAAACTGAGAACGCCTTTATTTTGTCAAGTTTCAAAGAGCTACTACAAACCATGTTAGATTTAGAGTTCCAAATTCATCTATCTATATAGGAGAGAACAGAGTGAAACCTAAAAATAAAAACTGCTACTGTAGACGAACGCTTCAACCTAGAAGAACAAAATTTGGTGAGCCAATTGGGATTTGTGTACTGATCTTAACCACCAAGTATCATCAAGATTGGGTGAAAAAATATTTGCTGGTATTTTGGAAACTCGTTATTTCTTAGAAGCTTGGCAACCCCTTTCAATGAAAGTGCTTTTCCACAGTCTGTGCCTAGGGCTACTTGAAGAGGAAACAAACCATAGAGACAAAACTGAGAACTCCTTTATTTTGTCAAGTTTCAAATAGCTACTACAAACCATGTTGGATTTAGAGTTCCAAATTCATCTATCTATATAGGAGAGAACAGAGTGAAACCTAAATATAAAAACTGCTACTGTAGACGAACGCTTCAACCTACAAGAACAAAATTTCGTGAGCCAAGTGGGATTTGTGTACTGATCATTACCACCAAGTATCATCAAGATTGGGTGAAAAAATATTTGCTGGTATTTCGGAAACTCGTAATTTCTTGGAAGCTTGGCAACCCCTCTCAATGTAAGTGCTTCTCCACCGTCTGTGCCTAGGGCTATTTGAAGAGGAAACAAACCATAGAGACAAAACTGAGAACTCCTTTATTTTGTCAAGTTTCAAAGAGCTGCTACAAACCATGTTGGATTTAGAGTTCCAAATTCATCTATCTATAGAGGAGAGAACAGAGTGAAACCTAAATATAAAAACTGCTACTGTAGACGAACGCTTCACCTAGAAGAACAAAATTTGGTGAGCCAAGTGGGATTTCTGTACTGATCATTACCACCAAGTATCATCAACATTGGGTCAAAAAATATTTGCTGGTATTTCGGAAACTCTTTATTTCTTAGAAGATTGGCAACCCCTCTCAATGTAAGTGCTTCTCCACCGTCTGTGCCTAGGACTACTTGAAGAGGAAACAAACCATAGAGACAAAACTGAGAACTCCTTTATTTTTTCAAGTTTCAAAGAGCTACTACAAACCATGTTGGAATTAGAGTTCCAAATTCATCTATCTATATAGGAGAGAACAGAGTGAAACCCAAATATAAAAACTGCTACTGTAATCGAACGCTTCAGCCTAGAAGAACAAAATTTGGTGAGCCAAGTCGGATATGTGGACTTGTCATTACCACCACGTATCATCAAGATTGGGTGAAAAAATATTTGCTGGTATTTCGGAAACTCGTAATTTTGGAAGCTTGGCAACCCCTCTCAATGAAAGTGCTTTTACACAGTCTCTGCTTAGGACTACTTGAAACGGAAACAAATCATAGAGGCAAAACTGAGAACTCTTTATTTTGTCAAGTTTCAAAGAGCTACTATAAACCATGTTGGATTTAGAGTTCCAAATTCAGCTATCTATATAGGAGAGAACAGAGTGAAACCCAAATATAAAAACTGCTACTGTAGACGAACGCTTCAGCCTAGAAGAACAAAATTTGGTGACCCAAGTGGGATTTGTGTACTGATCATTACCACCAAGTATCATCAACATTGGGTGAAAAAAAATATTTGCTGGAATTTCGGAAACTCGTAATTTCTTGGAAGCTTGGCAACCCCTTTCAACGAAAGTGCTTTTCCACAGTCTGTGCCAGGGCTACTTGAAGAGGAAACAAACCATAGAGACAAAACTGAGAAATTCTTTATTTTGTCAAGTTTCAAAGAGCTACTACAAACGATGTTGGATTTAGAGTTTCTAATTCAACTATCTATATAGCAGAGAACAGAGTGAAACCTAAATATAAAGACTGCTACTGTAGACGAACGCTTCAACCTAGAAGAACTAAATTTGGTGAGCCAAGTGGGATTTGTGTACCGATCATTACCACCACGTATCATCATCATTGGGTGACAAAATATTTGCTGGTATTTCGGAAACTCGTAATTTCTTGGAAGCTTGGCAACCCCTTTCAACGAAAGTGGTTTTCCACAGTCTGTGCCTAGGGCTACTTGAAGAGGAAACAAACCATAGAGACAAAACTGAGAATTTCTTTATTTTGTCAAGTTTCAAAGAGCTACTACAAACCATGTTGGATTTAGAGTTCCAAATTCATCTATCTATACAGGACAGAACAGAGTGAAACCTAAAATTAAAAACTGCTACTGAAAACGAACGCATCAACCTAGAAGAACAAAATTTGCTGAGCCAAGTGGGATTTGTGTACTGATCATTACCACCAAGTATCATCAAGATTGGGTGAAAAAATATTTGATGGTATTTCGGAAACTCGTTATTTCTTAGAAGCTTGGCAACCCCTCTCAATGAAAGTGCTTTTCTACGGTCTGTGCCAGGGCAACTTGAAGAGGAAACAAACCATAGAGACAAAACTGAAAACTCCTTTATTTTGTCAAGTTTCATCGAGCTACTACAAACCATGTTGGATTTAGAGTTCCAAATTCATCTATCTATAAAGGACAGAACAGAGTGAAACCTAAAATTAAAAACTGCTACTGAAAACGAACGAATCAACCTACAAGAACAAAATTTGCTGAGTAAAGTGGGACTTGTGTACTGATCATTACCACCAAGTATCATCAAGGTTGGGTGAAAAAATATTTGCTGGTATTTCGGAAACTCGTAATTTCTTGGAAGCTTGGCAACCCCTCTCAATGAAAGTGCTTTTCAACAGTCTGTGCCTAGAACTACTTGAGCGGAAACAAATCCTAGAGACAAAACTGAGAACTCCTTTATTTTGTCAAGTTTCAAAGAGCTACTACAAACCCTGCTGGATTTAGAGTTCCAAATTCATCTATCTATATAGGAAATAACAGAGTGAAACCTAAAAATAAAAACTGCTACTGAAAACGAACGCATCAACCTAGAAGAACATAATTTGGTGAGTCAAGTGGGATTTGTGTACCGATCATTACCTCCAAGTATCATCAAGATTGGGTGAAAAAATATTTGCTGGTATTTCGGAAACTCGTGATTTCTTGGAAGCTTGGCAACCCCTCTCAATGAAAGTGGTTTTCCACAGTCTCTGCTTAGGACTACTTGAAGCGGATAAAAATCATAGAGAGAAAACTGAGAACTCCTTTATTTTGTCAAGTTTCAAAGAGCTACTACAAACCATGTTGGATTTATTGTTCCAAATTCATCTATCTATATAGGACAGAACAGAGTGAAACCTAAAAATAAAAACTGCTACTGTAGACGAACGCTTCAACCGAGAAGAACAAAATTTGGTGAGCCAAGTGGGATTTGTGGACCGATCTTAACCACCAAGTATCATCAAGATTGGGTGAAAAAATATTTGCTGGTATTTCGGAAACTCTTTATTTCTTAGAAGATTGGCAACCCCTCTCAATGACAGTGCTTTTCCACAGTCTGTGGCTAGGACTACTTGAAGAGGAAACAAACCATAGAGACAAAAGTGAGAACTCTTTATTTTGTCCAGTTTCAAAGAGCTACTACAAACCATGTTGGATTTAGAGTTCCAAATTCATCTATCTATATAGGAGAGAACAGAGTGAAACCTAAATATAAAAACTGCTAGTGAAGACGAACGCTTCAACATAGAAGAACAAAATTTGGGGAGCCAAGTGGGATTTGTGTACTGATCATTCACACCTAGTATCATCAAGATTGGGTGAAAAAATACTTGCTGGTATTTCGGAAACTCGTTATTTCTTAGAAGATTGGCAACCCCTCTGAATGAATGTGCTTTTCCACAGTCTGTGCCTAGGGCTACTTGAAGAGAAAACAAACCATAGAGAAAAAACGGAGAACTCCTTTATTTTGTCAAATTTTAAAGAGCTACTACAAACCATGTTGGATTTAGAGTTCCAAATTCATCTATCTATATAGGAGAGAACAGAGGGAAACCTAAAAATAAAAACTGCTACTGTAAACCAACGCTTCAACCTAGAAGATGAAAATTTGTTGAGCCAAGTGGGATTTGAGTACTGATCATTACCACAAAGTATCATCAAGATTGGGTGAAAAAATATTTGCTGGTATTTCAAAACTCGTTATTTCTTAGAAGCTTGGCAACCCCTATCAATGAAAGTGCTTTTCCACAGTCTGTGCCTAGGGCTACTTGAAGAGGAAACCAACCATAGAGACAAAACTGAGAACTTCTTTATTTTGTCAAGTTTTAAAAAGCTACTACAAACCATGTTGGATTTAGAGTTCCAAATTCATCTATCTATATAGGAGAGAACAGCGTGAAACCTAAAAATTAAAACTGCTACTGTAAACGAACGCTTCAACCTAGAAGAACAAAATTTGGTGAGCCAAGTATGATTTGTGTACTTGTCATTACCACCACATATGATCAACATAGGGTGAAAAAATATTTGCTGGTATTTCGGAAACTCGTAATTTGTTGGAAGCTTGGCAACCCCTTTCAATTAAAGTGCTTTTGCGCAGTCTCTGCTTAGGGCTACATGAATCGGAAGAAATCAAAGAGACAAAACTGAGAACTCCTTTATTTTGTCAAGTTTCAAAGAACTACTACAAATCATGTTGGATTTAGAGTTCAAAATTCATCTATCTATATAGGAGAGAACAGAGGGAACCTAAAAATATAAACTGCTAATGTAAACGAACTCTTCAACCTAGAAGAACAAAATTTGGTGAGTCAAGTGGGATTTGTGTACCGATCATTACCACCAAGTATCATCGACATTGGGTGAAAAAATATTTGCTGGTATTTCGGAAACTCGATATTTCTTAGAAGCTTGGCAACCACTCTCAATGAAAGTGCTTTTCCACAGTCTGTGCCTAGGGCTACTGGAAGAGGAAAGAATCCATAGAGACTTACCTGAGAATTAGTTTATTTTGTCAAGTTTCAAAGAGATACTACAAACCATGTTTTATTTATTTTTCCAAATTCATCTATCTATATAGGAGAGAACAGAGTGAAACCTAAAAATGAAAACTGCTACCGTAAACGAACGCTTCAAACTAGAAGAACAAAATTTGGTGAGCCAAGTGAGTTTTATGCAGTGATCATTACCACCGAGCATCATCATGATTGGGTGAAAAAATATTTTCTGGTATTTCGGAAACTCGTTATTTCTTAGACGCTTGGCAACCCCTCTCAATGAAAGTGCTTTTCCACAGTCTGTGCCTAGGACTTCTTGAAGAGGAAACAAACAACAGAGATAAAACTGAGAACTCCTTTATTTTGTCAAGTTTCAAAGAGCTACTACAAACAATGTTGGATTTAGAGTTCCAAATTCATCTATCAATATAGGAGAGAACAGAGTGAAAACTAAATATGAAAAGTGCTACTGTAGACGAACGCTTCAACCTAGAAGAACCAAATTTGGGGAGCCAAATGGGATTGGTGTACTTGTCATTACCACCACGTATCATCAACATTGGGTGAAAAAATATTTGGTGCTATTTCGGAAACTCGTAATTTCTTGGAAGCTTCGCAACCCCTTTCAATAAAAGTGCTTTCCCACAGTCTCTGCTTAGGGCTACATGAAGCGGAAACAAACCATAGAGACAAAACAGAGAACTTCTTTATTTTGTCATTTTTCAAAGTGCTACTACAAACCATGTTGGATTTAGAGTTCCAAAATCATCTAACTATATTGGAGAGAACAGAGTGAAACCTAAAAATAAAAACTGCTACTGTAAACGAGCGCTTCAACCTAGAAGAACAAAATTTGGTGAGCCAAGTGGGATTCGTGTACTTGTCATTACCACCACGTATGATCAACGTAGGGTGAAAAAATATTTGCTGGAATTTCGGAAAATCATAATTTCCTGCAAGCTTGGCAACCCCTTTCAATTAAAGTGCTTTTGCAGAGTCTCTGCTTAGGGCTACATGAAGCGGAAAAAATCAAAGAGACAAAACTGAGAACTCCTTTATCTTGTCAAGTTTAAAAGAGCTACTACAAACCATGTTGGATTTAGAGTTCCATTATCATCTATCTATATAGGAGAGAACAGAGTGAAACCTAATTATAAAAACTGCTACTGTAGACGAACGCTTCAAACTAGAAGAACAAAATTTGGTGAGCCAAGTGGGATTTGTGTACTGATCATTACCACCAAGTATCATCAAGAGTGGGTGAAAAAATATTTGCTGGTATTTCGGAAACTCGTTACTTCTTAGAAGCTTGGCAACCACTCTCAATGAAAGTGCTTTTCCACACTCTGTGCCTAGGGCTATTTGAAGAGGAAAAAAAACATAGAGACAAAACTGAGAACTCCTTTATTTTGTCAAGTTTCAAAGAGCTACTACAAACCATGTTGGATTTAGAGTTTCAAATTCATCTATCTATATAGGAGAGAACAGAGTGAAACCTAGATATAAAAACTGCTACTGTAGACGAACGCTTCAAACTAGAAGAACAAATTTTGGTGAGCCAAGTAGGACTTGTGTACTGATCATTACCACCAAGTATCATCAAGATTGGTGAAAAAATATTTGCTAGTATTTCGGAAACTCATAAATTCTTAGAAGCTTGGCAACCCCTCTCAATGAAAGTGCTTTTACACAGTCTGTGCCTAGGGCTACTTGAAAGGAAACAAACCACAGAGACAAAACTGGGAACTCCTTTATTTTGTCAAGTTTCAAAGAGCTACTACAAACCATGTTGGATTTAGAGTTCCAAATTCATCTGTCTATATAGGAGAGAACAGAGTGAAACCTAAATATAAAAACTGCTACTGTAGACGAACGCTTCAACCTAGAAGAACAAAATTTGGGGAGCCAAGTGGGATTTGTGTACTGATCATTCACACCTAGTATCATCAAGATTGGGTGAAAAAATATTTGCTGGTATTTCGGAAACTCGTTATTTCTTAGAAGATTCGCAACCCCTGTGAATGAAAGTGCTTTTCCACAGTCTGTGCCTAGGGCTACTTGAAGAGAAAACAAACCATAGAGACAAAACGGAGAACTCCTTTATTTTGTCAAGTTTCAAAGAGCTACTACAAACCATGTTGGATTTAGTGTCCAAATTCATCTATCTATATAGGAGAGAACAGAGGGAAACCTAAAAATAAAAACTGCTACTGTAAACCAACGCTTCAACCTAGAAGATGAAAATTTGTTGAGCCAAGTGGGATTTGAGTACTGATCATTACCACAAAGTATAATCAAGATTGGGTGAAAAAATATTTGCTGGTATTTCAAAACTCGTTATTTCTTAGAAGCTTGGCAACCCCTATCAATGAAAGTGCTTTTCCACAGTCTGTGCCTAGGGCTACTTGAAGAGGAAACCAACCATAGAGGCAAAACTGAGAACTTCTTTATTTTGTCAACTTTTAAAAAGCTACTACAAACCATGTTGGATTTAGAGTTCCAAATTCATCTATCTATATAGGAGAGAACAGCGTGAAACCTAAAAATTAAAACTGCTACTGTAAACGAACGCTTCAACCTAGAAGAACAAAATTTGGTTAGCCAAGTATGATTTGTGTAATTGTCATTACCACCACGTATGATCAACATAGGGTGAAAAAATATTTGCTGGTATTTCGGAAACTCGTAATTTCTTGGAAGCTTGGCAACCCCTTTCAATTAAAGTGCTTTTGCAGAGTCTCTGCTTAGGGCTACATGAAGCGGAAAAAATCAAAGAGACAAAACTGAGAACTCCTTTATCTTTTCAAGTTTCAAAGAGCTACTACAAACCATGTTGGATTTAGAGTCCATTATCATCTATCTATATAGGAGAGAACAGAGTGAAACCTAATTATAAAAACTGCTACTGTAGACGAACGCTTCAAACTAGAAGAACAAAATTTGGTGAGCCAAGTGGGATTTGTGTACTGATCATTACCACCAAGTATCATCAAGATTGGGTGAAAAAATATTTGCTAGTATTTCGGAAACTCGTTATTTCTTAGAACCTTTGCAACCCCTCTCAATGAAAGTGCTTTTACACAGTCTGTGCCTAGGGATACTTAAAGAGGAAACAAACCATAGAGACAAAACTGGGAACTGCATTATTTTGTCAAGTTTCAAAGAGCTACTACAAACCATGTTGGATTTAGAGTTCCAAATTCATCTATCTATATAGGAGTGAACAGAGTGAAACCTAAATATAAAAACTGCTATTGTAGACGAACGCGTCAACGTAGAAGAACAAACTTTGGTGAGCCAAGTGGGATTTGTGTACTGATCATTACCACCAAGTATCATCAAGAGTGGGTGAAAAAATATTTGCTGGTATTTCGGAAACTCGTTACTTCTTAGAAGCTTGGCAACCACTCTCAATGAAAGTGCTTTTCCACACTCTGTGCCTAGGGCTACTTGAAGAGGAAAAAAACATAGAGACAAAACTGAGAACTCCTTTATTTTGTCAAGTTTCAAAGAGCTACTACAAACCATGTTGGATTTAGAGTTCCAAATACATCTATCTATATAGGAGAGAGCAGAGTGAAACCTAATTATAAAAACTGCTACTGTAGATGAACGCTTCAAACTAGAAGAACAAAATTTGGTGAGCCAAGTGGGATTTGTGTACTGATCATTACCACCATGTATCATCAAGATTGGGTGAAAAAATATTTCCTATTATTTCATAAACTCGTTATTTCTTAGAAGCTTGGCAACCTCTCTCAATGAAAGTGCTTTTAGACAGTGTGTGCCTAG
Source organism: Callospermophilus lateralis (assembly GCF_048772815.1). Taxonomy (NCBI): domain Eukaryota; kingdom Metazoa; phylum Chordata; class Mammalia; order Rodentia; family Sciuridae; genus Callospermophilus; species Callospermophilus lateralis. The sequence goes on from NW_027515867.1 coordinate 66,070, forward strand.
GGGTACTTTAAGAGGAAACAAACATAGAGACAAAACTGGGAACTCCATTATTTTGTCAAGTTTCAAAGAGCTACTACATACCAAGTTGGATTTAGAGTTCCAAATTCATCTATCTATATAGGAGAGAACAGAGTGAAACCTAAATATAAAAACTGCTACTGTAGAAGAACGCTTCAACCTAGAAGAACAAAATTTGGTGCGCCAAGTGGGATTTGTGTACTGATCATTCACACCTAGTATCATCAACATTGGGTGAAAAAATATTTGCTGGTATTTCAGAAACTCGTTAATTCTTGGAATCTTGGCAACCCCTCTCCATGAAAGTGCTTTTTCACAGTCTGTGCCTAGGGCTATTTGAAGAGGAAAGAAACCATAGAGACAAAACTGAGAACTCCATTATTTTGTCAAATTACAAAGAGCTACTACAAACCATGTTGGATTTAGAGTTCCAAATTCATCTATCTATATAGGAGAGAACAGAGGGCAACCTAAAAATAAAAACTGCTACTGTAAACGAACGCTTCAACCTAGAAGAAGAAAATTTGGTGAGCCAAGTGGGATTTGACTACTGATCATTACCACAAAGTATCATCAAGATTGGGTGAAAAAATATTTGCTGGTGTTTCGGAAACTCGTTATTTCTTAGAAGCTTGGCAACCTCTCTCAAAAAGTGCTTTTCCACAGTCTGTGCCTAGGGCTACTTGAAGAGGAAACAAACCATAGAGACAAAACTGAGAACTTCTTTATTTTGTATAGTTTCAAAGAGCTTCTACAAACCATGTTGGATTTAGAGTTTCAAATTCATCTATCTATATAGGAGAGAGCAGAGTGAAACCTAAAAATAAAAACTGCTAATGTAAACAAACGCTTCAACCTTGAAGAACAAAATTTGTTGCGCCAAGTGGGATTTGTGTACTTGTCATTAAAACCACGTATCATCAACATTTGGTGAAAAAATATTTGCTGCTATTTCGGAAACTCGTAATTTCTTGGAAGCTTGGCAACCCCTTTCAATGAAAGTGCTTTCCCACAGTCTCTGCTTAGGGCTACATGAAGCGCAAACAAATCATAGAGACAAAACTGAGAACTCCTTTATTTTGTCAAGTTTCAAAGAGCTATTACACACCATGTTGGATTTAGAGTTCCAAATTCATCTATCTTTATAGGAGAGAACAGAGTGAAACATAAATATAAAAACTGCTACTGTACACGAACGCTTCAACCTAGAAGAACAAAATTTGGTGAGCCAAGTGGGATTTGTGTACTGATCATTACCACCAAGTATCACCAACATTGGGTGAAAAAATATTTGCTGGTATTTCGGAAACTCGTTATTTCTTGGAAGCTTGGCAACCACTCTCAATGAAAGTGCTTTTCCATAGTCTGTGCCTAGGGCTACTTGAGGAGAAAACAATCCATACAGACTTAACTGAGAATTAGTTCATTTTGTCAAGTTTCAAAGAGATACTACAAACCATGTTGGATTTAGAGTTATAAATTCATCTATCAATATAGGAGAGAACAGAGTGAAACCTAAAAATAAAAACTGCTACTGTAGACGAACGCTTCAACCTACAAGTGCAAAATTTGATGAGCCAAGTGGGATTTGTGTACTTATCATTACCACCACGTATCATCAATATTGTGTGAAAAAATACATGCTGCTATTTCAGAAACTCGTAATTTCTTGGAAACAGTCAACCCCTTTCAATGAAAGTGCTTTTCCACAGTCACTGCTTAGGGCTACATTAAGCGGAATCAAATCCTAGAGACAAAACTGAGAACTCCTTTATTCTGTCAAGTTTCAAAGAGGTATTACACACCATGTTGGATTTAGAGTTCCAAATTCATCAATCTATATAGGAGAGAAGAGAGTGAAACCTAAATAGTAAAATTGCTACTGTAAACGAACGCTTCACCTAGAAGAACAAAATTTGGTGAGCCAAGTGGGATTTGTGTACTGATCATTACCACCAAGTATCATCAACATTGGGTGAAAAAATATTTGCTGGTATTTCGGAAACTCGTTATTTGTTAGAAGCTTGGCAACCCCTCTCATTGAAAGTGCTTTTCCACAGTCTGTGCCTAGGGCTACTTGAAGAGGAAACAAACCATAGAGAGAAAACTGAGAACTCCTTTATTTTGTCAACTTTCAAAGAGCTACTACAAACCATGTTGGATTTAGAGTTCCAAATTCATCTATCTATATAGGACAGAACAGAGTGAAACCTAAAAATAAAAACTGCTATGTAGACGAACGCTTCAATCTGGAAGAACTCAATTTAGTGAGCCAAGTGGGATTTGTGTACTGATCATTACCACCAAGTATCATCAAGATTGGGTGAAAAAACATTTGCTGGTGTTTCGGAAACTCGTTATTTCTTAGAAGATTGGCAACCCCTTTCAATGAAAGTGCTTTTCCACAGTCTCTGCTTAGGTCTACATGAAGCGGATACAAATCATAGAGACAAACCTGAAAACTCCATTATTTTGTCAAGTTTCAAAGAGCTACTACAAACCATGTTGGATTTAGAGTTCCAAATTCATCTATCTATATAGGAGAGAACAGAGGGAACTTAAAAATATAAACTGCTATTGTAAACGAACGCTTCAACGTAGAAGAACAAAATTTGGTGAGTCAAGTGGGATTTGTGTACCAGTCATTACCACCAAGTATCATCAAGATTGGGTGAAAAAATATTTGCTGGTATTTCGGAAACTCGTTATTTCTTAGAAGCTTGGCAATCCCTCTCAATATAAGTGCTTTTCCACAGTCTGTGCGTAGGGCAACTTGAAGAGGAAACAAACCATAGAGACAAAACTGAGAACTCCTTTATTTTGTGAAGTTTCAAAGAGCTATTACACACCATGTTGGATTTAGAGTTCCAAATTCATCTATCTATATAGGAGAGAACATAGGGAACTTAAAAATATAAACTGCTACTGTAAACGAACGCTTCAACCTAGAAAACAAAATTTGGTGAGTCAAGTGGGATTTGTGTACTGATCATTACCATCAAGTATCATCAACATTGGGTGAAAAAATATTTGCTGGTATTTCGGAAACTCGTTATTTCTTAGAAGCTTGGCAATCCCTCTCAATATAAGTGCTTTTCCACAGTCTGTGCGTAGAGCAACTTGAAGAGGAAACAAACCATAGAGACAAAACTGAAAACTCCTTTATTTTGTCAACTTTCAAAGAGCTACTACAAACCATGTTGGATTTAGAGTTCCAAAATCACCTTTCTATATAGGAGAGAACAGAGTGAAACATATAAATAATACTGCTACTGTAAACGACCGCTTCAACCTAGAAGAACAAAATTTGGTGAGCCAAGTGGGATTTGTGTGCTTGTCATTACCACCACGTATCATCAACATTGGGTGAAAAAATATTTGCTGGTATTTCGGAAACTCGTAAATTCTTGGAAGGTTGGCAAGCCCTTTCAATGAAAGTACTTTTCCACATTCTCTGCTTAGGGCTACATGAAGCAGAAACAAATCATAGAGACAAAACTGAGAACTCCTTTATTTTGTCAACTTTCAAAGAGCGACTACAAACCATGTTGGATTTAGAGTTCCAAATTCATCTATCTATATAGGAGAGAACAGAGTGAAACCTAAAAATAAAAACTGCTATGTAGACGAACGCTTCAATCTGGAAGAACTCAATTTAGTGAGCCAAGTGGGATTTGTGTACTGATCATTACCACCAAGTATCATCAAGATTGGGTGAAAAAAATTTGCTGGTGTTTCGGAAACTCGTTATTTCTTAGAAGATTGGCAACCCCTTTCAATGAAAGTGCTTTTCCACAGTCTCTGCTTA
>NW_027515868.1:0-69679 GCF_048772815.1 Callospermophilus lateralis
TTACGAGTTTCCGAAATACCAGCAAATATTATTTCACACAATCTTGTTGATCCTTGGTGGTAATGATCAGTATACAAATCCCACTTGGCTCACCAATTTTGTTCTTCTAGGTTGAAGCGTTCGTCTAAAGTAGCAGTTTTTATATTTAGGTTTCTCCTCTGTTCTCTCCTATATAGATAGATGAATTTGGAACTCTAAATCCAACATGGTTTGTAGTAGCTTTTTGAAACTTGACAAAATAAAGGAGTTCTCAGTTTTGTCTCTATGGTTTGATTCCCCTTCAAGTAGCCCTAGGCACAGACTGTGGGAAAGCACTTTCATTGAGAGGGGTTGCCAAGCTTCTAAGAAATAACGAGTTTCCGAAATACCAGCAAATATTTTTCACCCAAATTTGATAATTCTTGGTGGTAATGATCAGTACACAAATCCCACTTGGCTCACGAAATTTTGTTCTTCTAGGTTGAAGCGTTCGTCTACAGTAGCAGTTTTTATATTAAGTTTCCCTCGGTTCTCTCCTATACAGATAGATGAATTTGGAATTCTAAATCCAACATGGTTTGTAGTAGCTCTTTGAAACTTGACAAAATAAAGGAGTTCTCATATTTTTCTCTATGTTTTGTTTCCTCTTCAAGTAGCCCTAGGCACAGACTGTGGAAAGCACTTTCATTGAGAGGGGTTGCCAAGCTTCTTAGAAATAACGAGTTTCGAAATACCAGCAAATATTTTTTTACACAATCTTGATGATACTTGGTGGTAATGATCAGTACACAAATCCCACTCGGCTCACCAAATTTTGTTCTTTTAGTTTAAAGCGTTCGTCTACAGTAGCAGTTTTTATATTTAGGTTTCCCTCTGTTCTCTCCTATATAGAAAGATGAATTTGGAACTCTAAATCCATCATGGTTTGTAGTAGCTCTTTGAAACTTGACAAAATAAAGGAGGTCTCAGATTTGTCTCTAGGGTTTGTTTTCTCTTCAAGTAGCCCTAGGCACAGACTTTGGAAAAGCACTTTCAATGAGAGTGGTTGCCAAGCTTCTAAGAAATAACGAGTTTCGAAATACCAGCAAATATTTTTTCACCCAAATTTGATGATTCTTGGTGGTAATGATCAGTACACAAATCCCACTTGGCTCACCAAATTTTGTTCTTCTTGGTTGAAGCGTTCGTCTACAGTAGCAGTTTTTATATTTAGGTTTCTCTCTGTTCTCTCCTATATAGACAGACGGATTTTTTAACTCTAAATCCAACATGGTTTGTAGTAGCTCTTTGAAACTTGACAAAATAAAGGAGTTCTCAGTTTTGTCTCGATGGTTTTTTTCCTCTTCAAGTAGCCCTAGGCACAGACTGTGGAAAGCACTTTCATTGAGAGGGGTTGCGAAGCTTCTAAGCAATAACGAGTTTCCGAAATACCAGCAAATATTTTTTCACCCAATCTTGATGATACTTGGTGGTAATTATCAGTACACAAATCCTACTTAGCTCACCAAATTTTGTTCTTCTAGGTTGAAGCGTTCGTCTACAGTAGCAGTTTTTATATTTAGGTTTCCCTCTGTTCTCTCCCATATAGATAGATAAATTTGGAACTCTAAATCCAACATGGTTTGTAGTAGCTCTTTGAAACTTGACAAAATTAAGGAGGTCTCAGATTTGTCTCTATGGTTTGTTTCCTCTTCAAGTATCCCTAGGCACAGACTGTGGAAAAGCACTTTCATTGAGAGGGGTTGCAAAGCTTCTAAGAAATAACGAGTTTCCGAAATACCAGCAAATATTTTTTTCACCCAATCTTGATGATACTTGGTGGTAATGATCAGTACACAAATCCCACTTGGCTTACCAAATTTTGTTCTTCTAGGTTGAAGCGTTCGTCTACAGTAGCAATTTTTATATTTAGGTTTCCCTCTGTTCTCTCATATATAGATAGATAAATTTGGAACTCTAAATCCAACATGGTTTGTAGTAGCTCTTTGAAACTTGAGAAAATAATGGAGTTCTCAGATTTGTCTCTATGGTTTGTTTCCTTTTCAAGTAGCCCTAGGCACAGACTGTGGAAAAGCACTTTCATTGAGAGGGGTTGCCAAGCTTCTAAAAATAACGAGTTTCCGAAAGAGCAGCAAATATTTTTTCACCCAATCTTGATGATACTTGGTGGTAATGATCAGTACAGAAATCCCACTTGGCTCACCAAATTTTGTTCTTCTAGGTTGAAGCGTTCGTCTACAGTAGCAGTTTTTATATTTAGGTTTCCCTCTGTTCTCTCCTATATAGATAGATGAATTTGGAACTCTAAATCCAACATGGTTTGTAGTAGCTCTTTGAAACTTGACAAAATAAAGGAGTTCTCAGTTTTGTCTCTATGGTTTGTTTAGTCTTAAAGTAGCCCTAGGCACAGTCTGGGGAAAGCACTTTCACTGAGATGGGTTGCCAAGCTTCTAAGAATTAAGGAGTTTCCGTATTACCAGCAAATATTTTTTCACACAATCTTGTTGATACTTGGTGGTAATGATCAGTACACAAATCCCACTTGGCTCATCAAATTTTGGTCTTCTAGGTTGAAGCGTTCGTCTACAGTAGCAGTTTTTATATTTAGGTTTCTCTCTGTTCTCTCCTATATAGATAGATGAATTTGGAACTCTAAATCCAACATGGTTTGTAGTAGCTTTTTGAAACTTGACAAACTGAAGGAGTTCTCAGATTTGTCTCTATGGTTTGTTTCCTCTTCAAGTAGCCCTAGGCACAGACTGTGGAAAAGCACTTTCATTGAGAGGGGTTGCCAAGCTTCTAAGAAATAACGAGTTTCGAAATACCAGCAAATATTTTTTCACACAATCTTGATGATACTTGGTGGTAATGATCAGTACACAAATCCCACTTGGCTCACCAAATTTTGTTCTTTTAGGTTAAAGTGTTCGTCTACAGTAGCAGTTTTTATATTTAGGTTTCCCTCTGTTCTCTCCTATATAGAAAGATGAATTTGGAACTCTAAATCCAACATGGTTTGTAGTAGCTCTTTGAAACTTGACAAAATAAAGGAGGTCTCAGATTTGTCTCTATGGTTTGTTTCCTCTTCAAGTAGCCCTAGGCACAGACTTTGGAAAAGCACTTTCAATGAGAGGGGTTGCCAAGCTTCTAAGAAATAACGAGTTTCGAAATACCAGCAAATATTTTTTCACCCAAATTTGATGATTCTTGGTGGTAATGATCAGTACACAAATCCCACTTGGATCACCAAATTTTGTTCTTCTAGTTTGAAGCTTTCGTCTACAGTAGCAGTTTTTATATTTAGGTTTCCCTCTGTTCTCTCCTATATAGAAAGATGAATTTGGAACTCTAAATCCAACATGGTTTGTAGTAGCTCTTTGAAACTTGACAAAATAATGGAGTTCTCAGTTTTGTCGCTATGGTTTGTTTCCTCTTCAAGTAGCCCTAGGCACAGACTGTGGAAAACACTTTCATTGAGATGGGTTGCCAAGCTTCTAAGAAATTACGAGTTTCCGAAATACCAGCAAATATTATTTCACACAATCTTGTTGATACTTGGTGGTAATGATCAGTATACAAATCCCACTTGGCTCACCAAATTTTGTTCTTCTAGGTTGAAGCGTTCGTCTACAGTAGCAGTTTTTATATTTAGGTTTCTCTCTGTTCTCTCCTATATAGATAGATGAATTTGGAACTCTAAATCCAACATGGTTTGTAGTAGCTCTTTGAAACTTGACAAAATAAAGGAGTTCTCAGTTTTGTCTCTATGGTTTGTTTCCCCTTCAAGTAGCCCTAGGCACAGACTGTGGAAAGCACTTTTATTGAGATGGGTTGTCAAGCTTCTAAGAAATTACGAGTTTCCGAAATACCAGCAAATATTATTTCACACAATCTTGTTGATCCTTGGTGGTAATGATCAGTATACAAATCCCACTTGGCTCACCAAATTTTGTTCTTCTAGGTTGAAGCGTTCGTCTACAGTAGCAGTTTTTATATTTAGGTTTCTCTCTGTTCTCTCCTATATAGATAGATGAATTTGGAACTCTAAATCCAACATGGTTTGTAGTAGCTCTTTGAAACTTGACAAAATAAAGGAGGTCTCAGATTTGTCTCTATGGTTTGTTTCCTCTTCAAGTAGCCGTAGGCACAGACTGTGGGAAAGCACTTTCAGTGAGAGGGGTTGCCAAGCTTCTAAGAAATAACGAGTTTCCGAAATACCAGCAAATATTTTTTCACCCAAATTTGATAATTCTTGGTGGTAATGATCAGTACACAAATCCCACTTGGCTCACGAAATTTTGTTCTTCTAGGTTGAAGCGTTCGTCTACAGTAGCAGTTTTTATATTTAGGTTTCTCTCTGTTCTCTCCTATATAGATAGATGAATTTGGAACTCTAAATCCAACATGGTTTGTAGTAGCTCTTTGAAACTTGACAAAATAAAGGAGTTCTCCGATTTTTCTCTATGGTTTGTTTCCTCTTCAAGTAGCCCTAGGCACAGACTTTGGAAAAGCACTTTCATTGAGAGGGGTTGCCAAGCTTCTAAGAAATAACGAGTTTCCGAAATACCAGCAAATATTTTTTCACCCAATCTTGATGATACTTGGAGCTCATGATCAGTACACAAATCCCACTTGGCTCACCAAATTTTGTTCTTCTTGGTTGAAGCGTTCGTCTACAGTAGCAGTTTTTATATTTAGGTTTCTCTCTGTTCTCTCCTATATAGATAGATGAATTTGGAACTCTAAATCCAACAGGGTTTGCAGTAGCTCTTTGAAACTTGACAAAATAAAGGAGGTCTCAGATTTGTCTCTATGGTTTGTTTCCTCTTCAAGTAGCCCTAGGCACAGACTGTGGAAAAGCACTTTAATTGAGAGGGGTTGCCAAGCTTCTAAGAAATAACGAGTTTCGAAATACCAGCAAATATTTTTTCACCCAAATTTGATGATTCTTGGTGGTAATGATCAGTACACAAATCCCACTTGGCTCACGAAATTTTGTTCTTCTAGTTTGAAGCTTTCGTCTACAGTAGCAGTTTTTATATTTAGGTTTCCCTTTGTTCTCTCATATATAGATAGATGAATTTGGAACTCTAAATCCAACATTTTTTGTAGTAGCTCTTTGAAACTTGACAAAATAAAGGAGTTCTCAGATTTGCCTCTATGGTTTGTTTCCTCTTAAAGTAGCCCTAGGCACAGACTGTGGAATAGCACTTTCATTGAGAGGGGTTGCCAAGCTTCTAAGAAATAACGAGTTTCCGAAATACCAGCAAATATTTTTTCACCCAATCTTGATGATACTTGGTGGTAATGATCAGTACACAAATCCCACTTGGCTTACCAAATTTTGTTCTTCTAGGTTGAAGCGTTCGTCTACAGTAGCAGTTTTTATATTTAAGTTTCCCTCGGTTCTCTCCTATATAGATAGATGAATTTTTAACTCTAAATCCAACATGGTTTGTAGTAGCTCTTTGAAACTTGACAAAATAAAGGAGTTCTCAGATTTGCCTCTATGGTTTGTTTCCTCTTCAAGTAGCCCTAGGCACAGACTGTGGAAAAGCACTTTCATTGAGAGGGGTTGCCAAGCTTCTAAGAAATAACGAGTTTCCGAAATACCAGCAAATATTTTTTCACACAATATTGATGATACTTGTTGCTAATGATCACTACACATATCCCACTTGCCTCACCAAATTTAGTTCTTCTAGGTTGAAGCGTTCGTGTACAGTAGCAGTTTTTATATTTAGGTTTCCCTCTGTTCTCTCCTATACAGATAGATGAATTTGGAACTCTAAATCCAACATGGTTTGTAGTAGCTCTTTGAAACTTGACAAAATAAAGGAGTTCTCCGATTTTTCTCTATGGTTTGTTTCCTCTTCAAGTAGCCCTAGGCACAGACTTTGGAAAAGCACTTTCATTGAGAGGGGTTGCCAAGCTTCTAAGAATTAAGGAGTTTCCGTATTACCAGCAAATATTTTTTCACACAATCTTGTTGATACTTGGTGGTAATGATGAGTACACAAATCCCACTTGTCTCATCAAATTTTGGTCTTCTAGGTTGAAGCGTTCGTCTACAGTAGCAGTTTTTATATTTAGGTTTCTCTCTGTTCTCTCCTATATAGATAGATGAATTTGGAACTCTAAATCCAACATGGTTTGTAGTAGCTTTTTGAAACTTGACAAACTGAAGGAGTTCTCAGATTTGTCTCTATGGATTGTTTCCTCTTCAAGTAGCCCTAGGCACAGACTGTGGAAAAGCACTTTCATTGAGAGGGGTTGCCAAGCTTCTAAGAAATAACGAGTTTCGAAATACCAGCAAATATTTTTTCACACAATCTTGATGATACTTGGTGGTAATGATCAGTACACAAATCCCACTTGGCTCACCAAATTTTGTTCTTTTAGGTTAAAGTGTTCGTCTACAGTAGCAGTTTTTATATTTAGGTTTCCCTCTGTTCTCTCCTATATAGAAAGATGAATTTGGACCTCTAAATCCAACATGGTTTGTAGTAGCTCTTTGAAACTTGACAAAATAAAGGAGGTCTCAGATTTGTCTCTATGGTTTGTTTCCTCTTCAAGTAGCCCTAGGCACAGACTTTGGAAAAGCACTTTCAAAGAGAGGGGTTGCCAAGCTTCTAAGAAATAACGAGTTTCGAAATACCAGCAAATATTTTTTCACCCAAATTTGATGATTCTTGGTGGTAATGATCAGTACACAAATCCCACTTGGATCACCAAATTTTGTTCTTCTAGTTTGAAGCTTTCGTCTACAGTAGCAGTTTTTATATTTAGGTTTCCCTCTGTTCTCTCCTATATAGAAAGATGAATTTGGAACTCTAAATCCAACATGGTTTGTAGTAGCTCTTTGAAACTTGACAAAATAAAGGAGTTCTCAGTTTTGTCTCTATGGTTTGTTTCCCCTTCAAGTAGCCCTAGGCACAGACTGTGGAAAGCACTTTTATTGAGATGGGTTGCCAAGCTTCTAAGAAATTACGAGTTTCCGAAATACCAGCAAATATTATTTCACACAATCTTGTTGATCCTTGGTGGTAATGATCAGTATACAAATCCCACTTGGCTCACCAAATTTTGTTCTTCTAGGTTGAAGCGTTCGTCTACAGTAGCAGTTTTTATATTTAGGTTTCTCTCTGTTCTCTCCTATATAGATAGATGAATTTGGAACTCTAAATCCAACATGGTTTGTAGTAGCTCTTTGAAACTTGACAAAATAAAGGAGGTCTCAGATTTGTCTCTATGGTTTGTTTCCTCTTCAAGTAGCCGTAGGCACAGACTGTGGGAAAGCACTTTCATTGAGAGGGGTTGCCAAGCTTCTAAGAAATAACGAGTTTACGAAATACCAGCAAATATTTTTTCACCCAAATTTGATAAATTCTTGGTGGTAATGATCAGTACACAAATCCCACTTGGCTCACGAAATTTTGTTCTTCTAGGTTGAAGCGTTCGTCTACAGTAGCAGTTTTTATATTTAAGTTTCCCTCGGTTCTCTCCTATACAGATAGATGAATTTGGAATTCTAAATCCAACATGGTTTGTAGTAGCTCTTTGAAACTTGACAAAATTAAGGAGTTCTCCGATTTTTCTCTATGGTTGTTTCCTCTTCAAGTAGCCCTAGGCACAGACTGTGGAAAGCACTTTCATTGAGAGGGGTTGCCAAGCTTCTAAGAAATAACGAGTTTCGAAATACCAGCAAATATTTTTTCACACAATCTTGATGATACTTGGTGGTAATGATCAGTACACAAATCCCACTTGGCTCACCAAATTTTGTTCTTTTAGTTTAAAGCGTTCGTCTACAGTAGCAGTTTTTATATTTAGTTTCCCTCTGTTCTCTCCAATATAGAAAGATGAATTTGGAACTCTAAATCCAACATGGTTTGTAGTAGCTCTTTGAAACTTGACAAAATAAAGGAGGTCTCAGATTTGTCTCTATGGTTTGGTTTCCTCTTCAAGTAGCCCTAGGCACAGACTTTGGAAAAGCACTTTCAATGAGAGGGGTTGCCAAGCTTCTAAGAAATAACGAGTTTCGAAATACCAGCAAATATTTTTTCACCCAAATTTGATGATCCTTGGTGGTAATGATCAGTACACAAATCCCACTTGGCTCACCAAATTTTGTTCTTCTTGGTTGAAGCGTTCGTCTACAGTAGCAGTTTTTATATTTAGGTTTCTCTCTGTTCTCTCCTATATAGATAGATGAATTTGGAACTCTAAATCCAACATGGTTTGTAGTAGCTCTTTGAAACTTGACAAAATAAAGGAGTTCTCAGATTTGTCTCTATGGTTTGTTTCCTCTTCAAGTAGCCCTAGGCACAGACTGTGGAAAGCACTTTCATTGAGATGGGTTGCCAAGCTTCTAAGAAATAACGAGTTTCCGAAATACCAGCAATATTTTTTCACCCAATCTTGATGATACTTGGTGGTAATGATCAGTACACAAATCCCACTTGGCTTACCAAATTTTGTTCTTCTAGGTTGAAGCGTTCGTCTACAGTAGCAGTTTTTATATTTAAGTTTCCCTCGGTTCTCTCCTATATAGATAGATGAATTTTTAACTCTAAATCCAACATGTTTTGTAGTAGCTCTTTGAAACTTGACAAAATAAAGGAGTTCTCAGATTTGCCTCTATGGTTTGTTTCCTCTTCAAGTAGCCCTAGGCACAGACTGTGGAAAAGCACTTTCATTGAGAGGGGTTGCCAAGCTTCTAAGAATAAACGAGTTTCCGAAATACCAGCAAATATTTTTTCACCCAATCTTGATGATACTTGGTGGTAATGATCAGTACACATATCCCACTTGGCTCACCAAATTTAGTTCTTCTAGGTTGAAGCGTTCGTGTACAGTAGCAGTTTTTATGTTTAGGTTTCCCCTCTGTTCTCTCTATACAGATAGATGAATTTGGAACTCTACATCCAACATGGTTTGTAGTAGCTCTTTGAAACTTGACAAAATAAAGGAGTTCTCCGATTTTTCTCTATGGTTTGTTTCCTCTTCAAGTAGCCCTAGGCACAGACTTTGGAAAAGCACTTTCATTGAGAGGGGTTGCCAAGCTTCTAAGAAATAACGAGTTTCCGAAATACCGGCAAATATTTTTTCACCCAATCTTGATGATACATGGAGCTCATGATCAGTACACAAATCCCACTTGGCTCACCAAATTTTGTTCTTCTTGGTTGAAGCGTTCGTCTACAGTAGCAGTTTTATATTTTGGTTTCCCTCTGTTCTCTCCTATATAGAAAGATGAATTTGGAACTCTAAATCCAACATGGTATGTAGTAGCTCTTTGAAACTTGACAAAATAAAGGAGTTCTCAGTTTTGTCTCTATGGTTTGTTTCCTCTTCAAGTAGCCCTAGGCACAGACTGTGGAAAGCACTTTCATTGAGATGGGTTGCCAAGCTTCTAAGAAATAACGAGTTTCCGAAATACCAGCAAATATTATTTCACACAATCTTGTTGATACTTGGAGCTCATGATCAGTACACAAAATCCCACTTGGCTCACCAAATTTTGTTCTTCTAGGTTGAAGCGTTCGTCTACAGTAGCAGTTTTTATATTTAGGTTTCTCTCTGTTCTCTCCTATATAGATAGATGAATTTGGAACTCTAAATCCAACAGGGTTTGCAGTAGCTCTTTGAAACTTGACAAAATAAAGGAGGTCTCAGATTTGTCTCTATGGTTTGTTTCCTCTTCAAGTAGCCGTAGGCACAGACTGTGGAAAAGCACTTTAATTGATAGGGGTTGCCAAGCTTCTAAGAAATAACGAGTTTCGAAATACCAGCAAATATTTTTTAACCCAAATTTGATGATTCTTGGTGGTAATGATCCGTACACAAATCCCACTTGGCTCACGAAATTTTGTTCTTCTAGTTTGAAGCTTTCGTCTACAGTAGCAGTTTTTATATTTAGGTTTCCCTTTGTTCTCTCATATATAGATAGATGAATTTGGAACCTCTAAATCCAACATGTTTTGTAGTAGCTCTTTGAAACTTGACAAAATAAAGGAGTTCTCAGATTTGCCTCTATGGTTTGTTTCCTCTTAAAGTAGCCCTAGGCACAGACTGTGGAATAGCACTTTCATTGAGAGGGGTTGCCAAGCTTCTAAGAAATAACGAGTTTCCGAAATACCAGCAAATATTTTTTCACCCAATCTTGATGATACTCGGTGGTAATGATCAGTACACAAATCCCACTTGGCTTACCAAATTTCTGTTCTTCTAGGTTGAAGCGTTCTTCTACAGTAGCAGTTTATATATTTAAGTTTCTCTCGGTTCTCTCCTATATAGATAGATGAATTTGGAACTCTAAATCCAACATGGTTTGTAGTAGCTCTTTGAAACTTGACAAAATAAAGGAGTTCTCAGATTTGCCTCTATGGTTTGTTTCCTCTTCAAGTAGCCCTAGGCACAGACTGTGGAAAAGCACTTTCATTGAGAGGGGTTGCCAAGCTTCTAAGAAATAACGAGTTTCCGAAATACCAGCAAATATTTTTTCACCCAATCGTGATGATACTTGGTGGTAATGATCAGTACACATATCCCACTTGGCTCACCAAATTTAGTTCTTCTAGGTTGAAGCGTTCGTGTACAGTAGCAGTTTTATGTTTAGGTTTCCCTCTGTTCTCTCCTATACAGATAGATGAATTTGGAACTCTACATCCAAAATGGTTTGTAGTAGCTCTTTGAAACTTGACAAAATAAAGGAGTTCTCCGATTTTTCTCTATGGTTTGTTTCCTCTTCAAGTAGCCCTAGGCACAGACTTTGGAAAAGCACTTTCATTGAAAGGGGTTGCCAAGCTTCTAAGAAATAACGAGTTTACGAAATACCAGCAAATATTTTTTCACCCAATCTTGATGATACTTGGAGCTCATGATCAGTACACAAATCCCACTTGGCTCACCAAATTTTGTTCTTCTTGGTTGAAGCGTTCGTCTACAGTAGCAGTTTTTATATTTTGGTTTCCCTCTGTTCTCTCCTATATAGAAAGATGAATTTGGAACTCTAAATCCAACATGGTATGTAGTAGCTCTTTGAAACTTGAACAAAATAAAGGAGTTCTCAGTTTTGTCTCTATGGTTTGTTTCCTCTTCAAGTAGCCCTAGGCACAGACTGTGGAAAGCACTTTCATTGAGATGGGTTGCCAAGCTTCTAAGAAATAACGAGTTTTCCGAAATACCAGCAAATATTATTTCACACAATCTTGTTGATACTTGGAGCTCATGATCAGTACACAAATCCCACTTGGCTCACCAAATTTTGTTCTTCTAGGTTGAAGCGTTCGTCTACAGTAGCAGTTTTTATATTTAGGTTTTCTCTCTTTCTCTCCTATATAGATAGATGAATTTGGAACTCTAAATCCAACATGGTTTGTAGTAGCTCTTTGAAACTTGACAAAATAAAGGAGGTCTCAGATTTGTCTCTATGGTTTGTTTCCTCTTAAAGTAGCCCTAGGCACAGACTGTGGAATAGCACTTTCATTGAGAGGGGTTGCCAAGCTTCTAAGAAATAACGAGTTTCCGAAATACCAGCAAATATTTTTTCACCCAATCTTGATGATACTTTGAGCTCATGATCAGTACACAAATCCCACTTGGCTCACCAAATTTTGTTCTTCTAGGTTGAAGCGTTCGTCTACAGTAGCAGTTTTTATATTTAGGTTTCTCTCTGTTCTCTCCTATATAGATAGATGAATTTGGAACTCTAAATCCAACATGGTTTGTAGTAGCTCTTTGAAACTTGACAAAATAAAGGAGTTCTCAGTTTTGTCTCTATGGTTTGTTTCCTCTTCAAGTAGCCCTAGGAACAGACTGTGGAAAAGCACTTTCATTGAGATGGGTTTGCCAAGCTTCTAAGAAATAACGAGTTTCCGAAATACCAGCAAATATTTTTTCACCCAATCTTGATGATACTTGGTGGTAATGAAGAGTACACTAATCCCACTTGGCTTACCAAATTTTGTTCTTCTAGGTTGAAGCGTTCGTCTACAGTAGCAGTTTTTATATTTAAGTTTCCCTCGGTTCTCTCCTATATAGATAGATGAATTTTTAACTCTAAATCCAACATGGTTTGTAGTAGCTCTTTGAAACTTGACAAAATAAAGGAGTTCTCAGATTTGCCTCTATGGTTTGTTTCCTCTTCAAGTAGCCCTAGGCACAGACTGTGGAAAAGCACTTTCATTGAGAGGGGTTGCCAAGCTTCTAAGAAATAACGAGTTTCCGAAATACCAGCAAATATTTTTTCACCCAATATTGATGATACTTATTGCTAATGATCATTACACATATCCCACTTGGCTCACCAAATTTAGTTCTTCTAGGTTGAAGCGTTCGTGTACAGTAGCAGTTTTTATATTTAGTTTCCCTCTGTTCTCTCCTATACAGATAGATGAATTTGGAACTCTAAATCCAACATGGTTTGGTAGTAGCTCTTTGAACTTGACAAAATAAAGGAGTTCTCCGATTTTTCTCTATGGTTTGTTTCCTCTTCAAGTAGCCCTAGGCACAGACTTTGGAAAAGCACTTTCATTGAGAGGGGTTGCCAAGCTTCTAAGAAATAACGAGTTTCCGAAATACCAGCAAATATTTTTTCACCCAATCTTGATGATACTTGGAGCTCATGATCAGTACACAAATCCCACTTGGCTCACCAAATTTTGTTCTTCTATGTTGAAGCGTTCGTCTACAGTAGCAGTTTTTATATTTAGGTTTCTCTCTGTTCTCTCCTATATAGATAGATGAATTTGGAACTCTAAATCCAACATGGTTTGTAGTAGCTCTTTGAAACTTGACAAAATAAAGGAGTTCTCAGTTTTGTCTCTATGGTTTGTTTCCTCTTCAAGTAGCCCTTGGCACAGACTGTGGAAAGCACTTTCATTGAGATGGGTTGCCAAGCTTCTAAGAAATAACGAGTTTCCGAAATACCAGCAAATATTTTTTCACACAATCTTGTTGATACTTGGTGGTAAAGATCAGTACACAAATCCCACTTGGCTCACCAAATTTGTTCTTCTAGGTTGAAGCGTTCGTCTACAGTAGCAGTTTTTATATTTAGGTTTCTCTCTGTTCTCTCCTATATAGATAGATGAATTTGGAACTCTAAATCCAACAGGTTTGCAGTAGCTCTTTGAAACTTGACAAAATAAAGGAGGTCTCAGATTTGTCTCTATGGTTTGTTTCCTCTTCAAGTAGCCGTAGGCACAGACTGTGGAAAAGCACTTTAATTGATAGGGGTTGCCAAGCTTCTAAGAAATAACGAGTTTCGAAATACCAGCAAATATTTTTTAACCCAAATTTGATGATTCTTGGTGGTAATGATCCGTACACAAATCCCACTTGGCTCACGAAATTTTGTTCTTCTAGTTTGAAGCTTTCGTCTACAGTAGCAGTTTTTATATTTAGGTTTCCCTTTGTTCTCTCATATATAGATAGATGAATTTGGAACTCTAAATCCAACATGTTTTGTAGTAGCTCTTTGAAACTTGACAAAATAAAGGAGTTCTCAGATTTGCCTCTATGGTTTGTTTCCTCTTAAAGTAGCCCTAGGCACAGACTGTGGAATAGCACTTTCATTGAGAGGGGTTGCCAAGCTTCTAAGAAATAACGAGTTTCCGAAATACCAGCAAATATTTTTTCACCCAATCTTGATGATACTTGGTGGTAATGATCAGTACACAAATCCCACTTGGCTTACCAAATTTGTTCTTCTAGGTTGAAGCGTTCTTCTACAGTAGCAGTTTATATATTTAAGTTTCTCTCGGTTCTCTCCTATATAGATAGATGAATTTGGAACTCTAAATCCAACATGGTTTGTAGTAGCTCTTTGAAACTTGACAAAATAAAGGAGTTCTCAGATTTGCCTCTATGGTTTGTTTCCTCTTCAAGTAGCCCTAGGCACAGACTGTGGAAAAGCACTTTCATTGAGAGGGGTTGCCAAGCTTCTAAGAAATAACGAGTTTCCGAAATACCAGCAAATATTTTTTCACCCAATATTGATGATACTTGTTGCTAATGATCAGTACACATATCCCACTTGGCTCACCAAATTTAGTTCTTCTAGGTTGAAGCGTTCGTGTACAGTAGCAGTTTTATGTTTAGGTTTCCCTCTGTTCTCTCCTATACAGATAGATGAATTTGGAACTCTACATCCAACATGGTTTGTAGTAGCTCTTTGAAACTTGACAAAATAAAGGAGTTCTCCGATTTTTCTCTATGGTTTGTTTCCTCTTCAAGTAGCCCTAGGCACAGACTTTGGAAAAGCACTTTCATTGAAAGGGGTTGCCAAGCTTCTAAGAAATAACGAGTTTCCGAAATACCAGCAAATATTTTTTTCACCCAATCTTGATGATACTTGGAGCTCATGATCAGTACCACAAATCCCACTTGGCTCACCAAATTTTGTTCTTCTTGGTTGAAGCGTTCGTCTACAGTAGCAGTTTTTATATTTTGGTTTCCCTCTGTTCTCTCCTATATAGAAAGATGAATTTGGAACTCTAAATCCAACATGGTATGTAGTAGCTCTTTGAAACTTGACAAAATAAAGGAGTTCTCAGTTTTGTCTCTATGGTTTGTTTCCTCTTCAAGTAGCCCTAGGCACAGACCGTGGAAAGCACTTTCATTGAGATGGGTTGCCAAGCTTCTAAGAAATAACGAGTTTCCGAAATACCAGCAAATATTATTTCACACAATCTTGTTGATACTTGGAGCTCATGATCAGTACACAAATCCCACTTGGCTCACCAAATTTTGTTCTTCTAGGTTGAAGCGTTCGTCTACAGTAGCAGTTTTTATATTTAGGTTTCTCTCTGTTCTCTCCTATATAGATAGATGAATTTGGAACTCTAAATCCAACATGGTTTGTAGTAGCTCTTTGAAACTTGACAAAATAAAGGAGGTCTCAGATTTGTCTCTATGGTTTGTTTCCTCTTCAAGTAGCCCTAGGCACAGACTCTGGGAAAGCACTTTCATTGAGAGGGGTTGCCAAGCTTCTAAGAAATAACGAGTTTCGAAATACCGGCAAATATTTTTTCACACAAATTAGATGATTCTTGGTGGTAATGATCAGTACACAAATCCCACTTGGCTCACGAAATTTTGTTCTTCTATGTTGAAGCGTTCGTCTACAGTAGCAGTTTTTATATTTAGGTTTCCCTCTGTTCTCTCCTATATACATAGATGAATTTGGAACTCTAAATCCAACATGGTTTGTAGTAGCTCTTTGAAACTTGACAAAATAAAGGAGTTCTCTGATTTTTCTCTATGGTTTGTTTCCTCTTCAAGTAGCCCTAGGCACAGACTTTGGAAAAGCACTTTCATTGAGAGGGGTTGCCAAGCTTCTAAGAAATAACGAGTTTCCGAAATACCAGCAAATATTTTTTCACCCAATCTTGATGATACTTGGAGCTAATGATCAGTACACAAATCCCACTTGGCTCACCAAATTTTGTTCTTCTTGGTTGAAGCGTTCGTCTACAGTAGCAGTTTTTATATTTAGGTTTCCCTCTGTTCTCTCCTATATAAAAAGATAAATTTGGAACTCTAAATCCAACATGGTTTGTAGTAGCTCTTTGAAACTTGACAAAATAAAGGAGGTCTCAGATTTGTCTCTATGGTTTGTTTCCTCTTCAAGTAGCCGTAGGCACAGACTGTGGAAAAGCACTTTCATTGAGAGGGGTTGCCAAGCTTCCAAGAAATAACGAGTTTCGAAATACCAGCAAATATTTTTTCACACAATCTTGTTGATACTTGGTGGTAATGATCAGTACACAAATCCCACTTGGCTCACCAAATTTTGTTCTTCTAGGTTGAAGCGTTCGTCTACAGTAGCAGTTTTTATATTTAGGTTTCTCTCTGTTCTCTCCTATATAGATAGATGAATTTGGAACTCTAAATCCAACATGGTTTGTAGTAGCTCTTTGAAACTTGACAAAATAAAGGAGTTCTCCGATTTTTCTCTATGGTTTGTTTCCTCTTCAAGTAGCCCTAGGCACAGACTTTGGAAAAGCACTTTCATTGAGAGGGGTTGCCAAGCTTCTAAGAAATAACGAGTTTCCGAAATACCAGCAAGTATGTTTTCACCCAATCTTGATGATACTTGGAGCTAATGATCAGTACACAAATCCCACTTGGATCACCAAATTTTGTTCTTCTTGGTTGAAGCGTTCGTGTACAGTAGCAGTTTTTATATTTAGGTTTCCCTCTGTTCTCTCCTATATAGAAAGATGAATTTGGAACTCTAAATCCAACATGGTTTGTAGTAGCTCTTTGAAACTTGACAAAATAAAGGAGTTCTCAGTTTTGTCTCTATGGTTTGTTTCCTCTTCAAGTAGCCCTAGGCACAGACTGTGGAAAGCCCTTTCATTGAGATGGGTTGCCAAGCTTCCAAGAAATAACGAGTTTCCGAAATACCAGCAAATATTTTTTCACACAATCTTGTTGATACTTGGTGGTAATGATCAGTACACAAATCCCACTTGGCTCACCAAATTTTGTACTTCTAGGTTGAAGCGTTCGTCTACAGTAGCAGTTTTTATATTTAGGTTTCTCTCTGTTCTCTCCTATACAGATAGATGAATTTGGAACTCTAAATCCAACATGGTTTGTAGTAGCTCTTTGAAACATGACAAAATAAAGGAGTTCTCCGATTTTTCTCTATGGTTTGTTTCCTCTTCAAGTAGCCCTAGGCACAGACTTTGGAAAATCACATTCATTGAGAGGGGTTGTCAAGCTTCTAAGAAATAACGAGTTTCCGAAATACCAGCAAATATTTATTCACCCAATCTTGATGATACTTGGAGCTAATGATCAGTACACAAATCCCACTTGGATCACCAAATTTTTGTTCTTCTTGGTTGAAGCGTTCGTCTACAGTAGCAGTTTTTATATTTAGGTTTCCCTCTGTTCTCTCCTATATAGAAAGATGAATTTGGAACTCTAAATCCAACATGGTTTGTAGTAGCTCTTTGAAACTTGACAAAATAAGGGAGTTCTCAGTTTTGTCTCTATGGTTTGTTTCCTCTTCAAGTAGCCCTAGGCACAGACTGTGGAAAGCACTTTCATTGAGATGGGTTGCCAAGCTTCTAAGAAATTAGGAGTTTCCGAAATACCAGCAAATATTATTTCACACAATCTTGTTGATACTTGGTGGTAATGATCAGTATACAAATCCCACTTGTCTCACCAAATTTTGTTCTTCTAGGTTGAAGCGTTCGTCTACAGTAGCAGTTTTTATATTTAGGTTTCTTCTCTGTTCTCTACTATATAGATAGATGAATTTGGAACTCTAAATCCAACATGGTTTGTAGTAGCTCTTTGAAACTTGACAAAATAAAGGAGGTCTCAGATTTGTCTCTATGGTTGTTTCCTCTTCGAGTAGCCGTAGGCACAGACTGTGTAAAGCCCTTTCTTTGAGATGGGTTGCCAAGCTTCCAAGAAATAACGAGTTTCCGAAATACCAGCAAATATTTTTTCACACAATCTTGTTGATACTTGGTGGTAATGATCAGTACACAAATCCCACTTGGTTCACCAAATTTTGTACTTCTAGGATGAAGCGTTCGTCCACAGTAGCAGTTTTTACATTTAGGTTTCTCTCTGTTCTCTCCTGTAATAGATAGATGAATTTTGGAACTCTAAATCCAACATGGTTTGTAGTAGCTCTTTGAAACTTGACAAAATAAAGGAGTTCTCCGATTTTTCTCTATGGTTTGTTTCCTCTTCAAGTAGCCCTAGGCACAGACTTTGGAAAATCACATTCATTGAGAGGGGTTGCCAAGCTTCTAAGAAATAACGAGTTTCCGAAATACCAGCAAATATTTATTCACCCAATCTTGATGATACTTGGAGCTAATGATCAGTACACAAATCCCACTTGGATCACCAAATTTTCTTCTTCTTGGTTGAAGCGTTCGTCTACAGTAGCAGTTTTTATATTTAGGTTTCCCTCTGTTCTCTCCTATATAGAAAGATGAATTTGGAAACTCTAAATCCAACAAGGTTTGTAGTAGCTCTTTGAAACTTGACAAAATAAAGGAGATCTCAGTTTTGTCTCTATGGTTTGTTTCCTCTTCAAGTAGCCCTAGGCACAGACTGTGGAAAGCACTTTCATTGAGATGGGTTGCCAAGCTTCTAAGAAATAACGAGTTTCGAAATACCAGCAAAATATTTTTTCCACACAATCTTGTTGATACCTGGTGGTAATGATCAGTACACAAATCCCACTTGACTCACCAAATTTTGTTCTTCTAGGTTGAAGCGTTCGTCTACAGTAGCA
The DNA here is from genome assembly GCF_048772815.1 of Callospermophilus lateralis. Lineage (NCBI taxonomy): Eukaryota > Metazoa > Chordata > Mammalia > Rodentia > Sciuridae > Callospermophilus > Callospermophilus lateralis. Next base: position 18,260 of record NW_027515868.1, read on the forward strand.
GTTTTTATATTTAGGTTTCTCTCTGTTCTCTCCTATATAGATAGATGAATTTGGAACTCTAAATCCAACATGGTTTGTAGTAGCTCTTTGAAAACTTGACAAAATAAAGGAGTTCTCCGATTTTTCTCTATGGTTTGTTTCCTCTTCAAGTAGCCTGCACAGACTTTGGAAAAGCACTTTCATTGAGAGGGTTGCCAAGCTTCTAAGAAATAACGAGTTTCCGAAATACCAGCAAGTATGTTTTCACCCAATCTTGATGATACTTGGAGCTAATGATCAGTACACAAATCCCACTTGGATCACCAAATTTTGTTCTTCTTGGTTGAAGCGTTCGTGTACAGTAGCAGTTTTTATATTTAGGTTTCCCCTCTGTTCTCTCCTATATAGAAAGATGAATTTGGAACTCTAAATCCAACATGGTTTGTAGTAGCTCTTTGAAACTTGACAAAATAAAGGAGTCTCAGTTTTGTCTCTATGGTTTGTTTCCTCTTCAAGTAGCCCTAGGCACAGACTGTGGAAAGCCCTTTCATTGAGATGGGTTGCCAAGCTTCCAAGAAATAACGAGTTTCCGAAATACCAGCAAATATTTTTTCACACAATCTTGTTGATACTTGGTGGTAATGATCAGTACACAAATCCCACTTGGCTCACCAAATTTTGTACTTCTAGGTTGAAGCGTTCGTCTACAGTAGCAGTTTTTATATTTAGGTTCTCTCTGTTCTCTCCTATATAGATAGATGAATTTGGAACTCTAAATCCAACATGGTTGTAGTAGCTCTTTGAAACTTGACAAAATAAAGGAGTTCTCCGATTTTTTCTCTATGGTTTGTTTCCTCTTCAAGTAGCCCTAGGCACAGACTTTGGAAAATCACATTCATTGAGAGGGGTTGTCAAGCTTCTAAGAAATAACGAGTTTCCGAAATACCAGCAAATATTTATTCACCCAATCTTGATGATACTTGGAGCTAATGATCAGTACACAAATCCCACTTGGATCACCAAATTTTGTTCTTCTTGGTTGAAGCGTTCGTCTACAGTAGCAGTTTTATATTTAGGTTTCCCTCTGTTCTCTCCTATATAGAAAGATGAATTTGGAACTCTAAATCCAACATGGTTTGTAGTAGCTCTTTGAAACTTGACAAAATAAGGGAGTTCTCAGTTTTGTCTCTATGGTTTGTTTCCTCTTCAAGTAGCCCTAGCACAGACTGTGGAAAGCACTTTCATTGAGATGGGTTGCCAAGCTTCTAAGAAATTAGGAGTTTCCGAAATACCAGCAAATATTATTTCACACAATCTTGTTGATACTTGGTGGTAATGATCAGTATACAATCCCACTTGTCTCACCAAATTTTGTTCTCTAGGTTGAAGCGTTCGTCTACAGTAGCAGTTTTTATATTTAGGTTTCTTCTCTGTTCTCTCCTATATAGATAGATGAATTTGGAACTCTAAATCCAACATGGTTTGTAGTAGCTCTTTGAAACTTGACAAAATAAAGGAGGTCTCAGATTTGTCTATATGGTTTTGTTTCCTCTTCGAGTAGCCGTAGGCACAGACTGTGGGAAAGCACTTTCATTGAGAGGGGTTGCCAAGCTTCTAAGAAATAACGAGTTTCGAAATACCAGCAAATATTTTTTCACCCAAATTTGATGATTCTTGGTGGTAATGATCAGTACACAAATCCCACTTGGCTCACGAAAATTTTGTTCTTCTAGGTTGAAGCGTTCGTCTACAGTAGCAGTTTTATATTTAAGTTTCCCTCGGTTCTCTCCTATATAGATAGATGAATTTGGAACTCTAAATCCAACATGGTTTGTAGTAGCTCTTTGAAACTTGACAAAATAAAGGAGTTCTCTGATTTTTCTCTATGGTTTGTTTCCTCTTCAAGTAGCCCTAGGCACAGCTTTGGAAAAGCACTTTCATTGAGAGGTTGTTGCCAAGCTTCTAAGAAATAACGAGTTTCGAAATACCAGCAAATATTTTTTTCACCCAATCTTGATGATACTTGGAGCTAATGATCAGTACACAAATCCCACTTGGCTCACGAAATTTTGTTCTTCTTGGTTGAAGCGTTCGTCTACAGTAGCAGTTTTTATATTTAGGTTTCCCTCTGTTCTCTCCTATATAGAAAGATGAATTTGGAACTCTAAATCCAACATGGTTTGTAGTAGCTTTGAAACTTGACAAAATAAAGGAGATCTCACTTTTGTCTCTATGGTTTGTTTCCTCTTCAAGTAGGCCCTAGGCACAGACTGTGGAAAGCACTTTCATTGAGATGGGTTTGCCAAGCTTCTAAGAAATAACGAGTTTCGAAATACCAGCAAATATTTTTTCACACAATCTTGTTGATACCTGGTGGTAATGATCAGTACACAAATCCCACTTGGCTCACCAAATTTTGTTCTTCTAGGGTTGAAGCGTTCGTCTACAGTAGCAGTTTTTATATTTAGGTTTCCCTCTGTTCTCTCCTATATAGAAAGATGAATTTGGAACTCTAAATCCAACATGGTTTGTAGTAGCTCTTTGAAACTTGACAAAATAAAGGAGTTCTCAGTTTTGTCTCTATGGTTTGTTTCCTCTTCAAGTACCCTAGGCACAGACTGTGGAAAGCCCTTTCATTGAGATGGGTTGCCAAGCTTCCAAGAAATAACGAGTTTCCGAAATACCAGCAAATATTTTTTCACACAATCTTGTTGATACTTGGTGGTAATGATCAGTACACAATCCCCTTGGCTCACCAAATTTTGTACTTCTAGGTTGAAGCGTTCGTCTACAGTAGCAGTTTTATATTTAGGTTTCTCTCTGTTCTCTCTATATAGATAGATGAATTTGGAACTCTAAATCCAACATGGTTTGTAGTAGCTCTTTGAAACTTGACAAAATAAAGGAGTTCTCGATTTTTCTCTATGGTTTGTTTCCTCTTCAAGTAGCCCTAGGCACAGACTTTGGAAAATCACATTCATTGAGAGGGGTTGTCAAGCTTCTAAGAAATAACGAGTTTCCGAAATACCAGCAAATATTTATTCACCCAATCTTGATGATACTTGGAGCTAATGATCAGTACACAAATCCCACTTGGATCACCAAATTTTGTTCTTCTTGGTTGAAGCGTTCGTCTACAGTAGCAGTTTTTATATTTAGCTTTCCCTCTGTTCTCTCCTATATAGAAGATGAATTTGGAACTCTAAATCCAACATGGTTTGTAGTAGCTCTTTGAAACTTGACAAAATAAGGGAGTTCTCAGTTTTGTCTCTATGGTTTGTTTCCTCTTCAAGTAGCCCTAGGCACAGACTGTGGAAAGCACTTTCATTGAGATGGGTTGCCAAGCTTCTAAGAAATTAGGAGTTTCCGAAATACCAGCAAATATTATTTCACACAATCTTGTTGATACTTGGTGGTAATGATCAGTATACAAATCCCACTTGTCTCACCAAATTTTGTTCTTCTAGGTTGAAGCGTTCGTCTACAGTAGCAGTTTTTATATTTAGGTTCTTCTCTGTTCTGTCCTATATAGATAGATGAATTTGGAACTCTAAATCCAACATGGTTTGTAGTAGCTCTTTGAAACTTGACAAAATAAAGGAGGTCTCAGATTTGTCTCTATGGTTTGTTTCCTCTTCGAGTAGCCGTAGGCACAGACTGTGGGAAAGCACTTTCATTGAGAGGGGTTGCCAAGCTTCTAAGAAATAACGAGTTTCGAAATACCAGCAAATATTTTTTCACCCAAAATTTGATGATTCTTGGTGGTAATGATCAGTACACAAATCCCACTTGGCTCACGAAATTTTGTTCTTCTAGGTTGAAGCGTTCGTCTACAGTAGCAGTTTTTTATATTTTAAGTTTCCCTCGGTTCTCTCCTATATAGATAGATGAATTTGGAACTCTAAATCCAACATGGTTTGTAGTAGCTCTTTGAAACTTGACAAAATAAAGGAGTTCTCTGATTTTTCTCTATGGTTTGTTTCCTCTTCAAGTAGCCCTAGGCACAGACTTTGGAAAAGCACTTTCATTGAGAGGTGTTGCCAAGCTTCTAAGAAATAACGAGTTTCCGAAATACCAGCAAATATTTTTTCACCCAATCTTGATGATACTTGGAGCTAATGATCAGTACACAAATCCCACTTGGCTCACGAAATTTTGTTCTTCTTGGTTGAAGCGTTCGTCTACAGTAGCAGTTTTTATATTTAGGTTTCCCTCTGTTCTCTCCTATATAGAAAGATGAATTTGGAACTCTAAATCCAACATGGTTTGTAGTAGCTTTCAAACTTGACAAAATAAAGGAGATCTCACTTTTGTCTCTATGGTTTGTTTCCTCTTCAAGTAGCCCTAGGCACAGACTGTGGAAGCACTTTCATTGAGATGGGTTGCCAAGCTTCTAAGAAATAACGAGTTTCGAAATACCAGCAAATATTTTTTCACACAATCTTGTTGATACCTGGTGGTAATGATCAGTACACAAATCCCACTTGGCTCACCAAATTTTGTTCTTCTAGGTTGAAGCGTTCGTCTACAGTAGCAGTTTTTATATTTAGGTTTCTCTCTGTTCTCTCCTATATAGATAGATGAATTTGAAACTCTAAATCCAACATGGTTTGTAGTAGCTCTTTGAAACTTGACAAAATAAAGGAGTTCTCCGATTTTTCTCTATGGTTTGTTTCCTCTTCAAGTAGCCCTAGGCACAGACTTTGGAAAAGCACTTTCATTGAGAGGGGTTGCCAAGCTTCTAAGAAATAACGAGTTTCCGAAATACCAGCAAGTATGTTTTCACCCAATCTTGATGATACTTGGAGCTAATGATCAGTACACAAATCCCACTTGGATCACCAAATTTTGTTCTTCTTGGTTGAAGCGTTCGTGTACAGTAGCAGTTTTTATATTAGGTTTCCCTCTGTTCTCTCCTATATAGAAAGATGAATTTGGAACTCTAAATCCAACATGGTTTGTAGTAGCTCTTTGAAACTTGACAAAATAAAGGAGTTCTCAGTTTTGTCTCTATGGTTTGTTTCCTCTTCAAGTAGCCCTAGGCACAGACTGTGGAAAGCCCTTTCATTGAGATGGGTTGCCAAGCTTCCAAGAAATAACGAGTTTCCGAAATACCAGCAAATATTTTTTCACACAATCTTGTTGATACTTGGTGGTAATGATCAGTACACAAATCCCACATGGCTCACGAAATTTTATTCTTCTAGGTTGAAGCGTTCGTCTACAGTAGCAGTTTTTATATTTAGGTTTCTCTCTGTTCTCTCCTATATAGATAGATGAATTTGGAACTCTAAATCCAACATGGTTTGTAGTAGCTCTTTGAAACTTGACAAAATAAAGGAGTTCTCCGATTTTTCTCTATGGTTTGTTTCCTCTTCAAGTAGCCCTAGGCACAGACTTTGGAAAATCACATTCATTGAGAGGGGTTGTCAAGCTTCTAAGAAATAACGAGTTTCCGAAATACCAGCAAATATTTATTCACCCAATCTTGATGATACTTGGAGCTAATGATCAGTACACAAATCCGACTTGGATCACCAAATTTTGTTCTCCTTGGTTGAAGCGTTCGTCTACAGTAGCAGTTTTTATATTTAGGTTTCCCTCTGTTCTCTCCTATATAGAAAGATGAATTTGGAACTCTAAATCCAACATGGTTTGTAGTAGCTCTTTGAAACTTGAAAAAATAAGGGAGTTCTCAGTTTTGTCTCTATGGTTTGTTTCCTCTTCAAGTAGCCCTAGGCACAGACTGTGGAAAGCACTTTCATTGAGATGGGTTGCCAAGCTTCTAAGAAATTAGGAGTTTCCGAAATACCAGCAAATATTATTTCACACAATCTTGTTGATACTTGGTGGTAATGATCAGTATACAAATCCCACTTGTCTCACCAAATTTTGTTCTTCTAGGTTGAAGCGTTCGTCTACAGTAGCAGTTTTTATATTTAGGTTTCTTCTCTGTTCTCTCCTATATAGATAGATGAATTTGGAACTCTAAATCCAACATGGTTTGTAGTAGCTCTTTGAAACTTGACAAAATAAAGGAGGTCTCAGATTTGTCTCTATGGTTTGTTTCCTCTTCGAGTAGCCGTAGGCACAGACTGTGGGAAAGCACTTTCATTGAGAGGGGTTGCCAAGCTTCTAAGAAATAACGAGTTTCGAAATACCAGCAAATATTTTTTCACCCAAATTTGATGATTCTTGGTGGTAATGATCAGTACACAAATCCCACTTGGCTCACGAAATTTTGTTCTTCTAGGTTGAAGCGTTCGTCTACAGTAGCAGTTTTTATATTTAAGTTTCCCTCGGTTCTCTCCTATATAGATAGATGAATTTGGAACTCTAAATCCAACATGGTTTGTAGTAGCTCTTTGAAACTTGACAAAATAAAGGAGTTCTCCGATTTTTCTCTATGGTTTGTTTCCTCTTCAAGTAGCCCTAGGCACAGACTTTGGAAAAGCACTTTCATTGAGAGGTGTTGCCAAGCTTCTAAGAAATAACGAGTTTCCGAAATACCAGCAAATATTTTTTCACCCAATCTTGATGATACTTGGAGCTAATGATCAGTACACAAATCCCACTTGGCTCACGAAATTTTGTTCTTCTTGGTTGAAGCGTTCGTCTACAGTAGCAGTTTTTATATTTAGGTTTCCCTCTGTTCTCTCCTATATAGAAAGATGAATTTGGAACTCTAAATCCAACATGGTTTGTAGTAGCTCTTTGGAACTTGACAAAATAAAGGAGTTCTCAATTTTGTCTCTATGGTTTGTTTCCTCTTCAAGTAGCCCTAGGCACAGACTGTGGAAAGCACTTTCATTGAGATGGGTTGCCAAGCTTCTAAGAAATAACGAGTTTCGAAATACCAGCAAATATTTTTTCACACAATCTTGTTGATACTTGGTGGTAATGATCAGTACACAAATCCCACTTGGCTCACCAAATTTTGTTCTTCTAGGTTGAAGCGTTCATCTACAGTAGCAGTTTTTATATTTAGGTTTCTCTCTGTTCTCTCCTATATAGATAGATGAATTTGGAACTCTAAATCCAACATGATTTGTAGTAGCTCTTTGAAACTTGACAAAATAAAGGAGTTCTCAGATTTTTCTCTATGGTTTGTTTCCACTTCAAGTAGCCCTAGGCACAGACTTTGGAAAAGCACTTTCATTGAGAGGCGTTGCCAAGCTTCTAAGAAATAACGAGTTTCCGAAATACCAGCAAGTATTTTTTCACCCAATCTTGATGATACTTGGAGCTAATGATCAGTACACAAATCCCACTTGGATCACCAAATTTTGTTCTTCTTGGTTGAAGCGTTCGTGTACAGTAGCAGTTTTTATATTTAGGTTTCCCTCTGTTCTCTCCTATATAGAAAGATGAATTTGGAACTCTAAATCCAACATGGTTTGTAGTAGCTCTTTGAAACTTGACAAAATAAAGGAGTTCTCAGTTTTGTCTCTATGGTTTGTTTCCTCTTCAAGTAGCCCTAGGCACAGACTGTGGAAAGCACTTTCAATGAGATGGGTTGCCAAGCTTCTAAGAAATTACGAGTTTCCGAAATACCAGCAAATATTATTTCACACAATCTTGTTGATACTTGGTGGTAATGATCAGTATACAAATCCCACTTGTCTCACCAAATTTTGTTCTTCTAGGTTGAAGCGTTCGTCTACAGTAGCAGTTTTTATATTTAGGTTGTTCTCTGTTCTCTCCTATATAGATAGATGAATTTGGAACTCTAAATCCAACATGGTTTGTAGTAGCTCTTTGAAACTTGACAAAATAAAGGAGGTCTCAGATTTGTCTCTATGGTTTGTTTCCTCTTCAAGTAGCCGTAGGCACAGACTGTGGGAAAGCACTTTCATTGAGAGGGGTTGCCAAGCTTCTAAGAAATAACGAGTTTCGAAATACCAGCAAATATTTTTTCACCCAAATTTGATGATTCTTGTTGGTAATGATCAGTACACAAATCCCACTTGGCTCACGAAATTTTATTCTTCTAGGTTGAAGCGTTCGTCTACAGTAGCAGTTTTTATATTTAAGTTTCCCTCGGTTCTCTCCGATATAGATAGATGAATTTGGAACTCTAAATCCAACATGGTTTGTAGTAGCTCTTTGAAACTTGACAAAATAAAGGAGTTCTCCGATTTTTCTATGGTTTGTTTCCTCTTCAAGTAGCCCTAGGCACAGACTTTGGAAAAGCACTTTCATTGAGAGGGGTTGCCAAGCTTCTAAGAAATAACGAGTTTCCGAAATACCAGCAAATATTTTTTCACCCAATCTTGATGATACTTGGAGCTAATGATCAGTACACAAATCCCACTTGGCTCACCAAATTTTGTTCTTCTTGGTTGAAGCGTTCGTCTACATTAGCAGTTTTTATATTTAGGTTTCCCTCTGTTCTCTCCTATATAGAAAGATGAATTTGGAACTCTAAATCCAACATGGTTTGTAGTAGCACTTTGGAACTTGACAAAATAAAGGAGTTCTCAGTTCTGTCTCTATGGTTTGTTTCCTCTTCAAGTAGCCCTAGGCACAGACTGTGGAAAGCACTTTCATTGAGATGGGTTGCCAAGCTTCTAAGAAATAACGAGTTTCGAAATACAAGCAAATATTTTTTCACACAATCTTGTGGATACTTGGTGGTAATGATCAGCACACAAATCCCACTTGGCTCACCAAATTTTGTTCTTCTAGGTTGAAGCGTTCGTCTACAGTAGCAGTTTTTATATTTAGGTTTCTCTCTGTTCTCTCCTATATAGATAGATGAATTTGGAACTCTAAATCCAACATGGTTTGTAGTAGCTCTTTGAAACTTGACAAAATAAAGGAGTTCTCCGATTTTTCTCTATGGTTTGTTTCCACTTCAAGTAGCCCTAGGCACAGACTTTGGAAAAGCACTTTCATTGAGAGGCGTTGCCAAGCTTCTAAGAAATAACGAGTTTCCGAAATACCAGCAAGTATTTTTTCACCCAATCTTGATGATACTTGGAGCTAATGATCAGTACATAAATCCCACTTGGATCACCAAATTTTGTTCTTCTTGGTTGAAGCGTTCGTGTACAGTAGCAGTTTTTATATTTAGGTTTCCCTCTGTTCTCTCCTATATAGAAAGATGAATTTGGAACTCTAAATCCAACATGGTTTGTAGTAGCTCTTTGAAACTTGACAAAATAAAGGAGTTCTCAGTTTTGTCTCTATGGTTTGTTTCCTCTTCAAGTAGCCCTACGCACAGACTGTGGAAAGCACTTTCATTGAGATGGGTTGCCAAGCTTCTAAGAAATTACGAGTTTCCGAAATACCAGCAAATATTATTTCACACAATCTTGTTGATACTTGGTGGTAATGATCAGTATACAAATCCCACTTGTCTCACCAAATTTTGTTCTTCTAGGTTGAAGCGTTCGTCTACAGTAGCAGTTTTTATATTTAGGTTTCTCTCTGTTCTCTCCTATATAGATAGATGAATTTGGAACTCTAAATCCAACATGGTTTGCAGTAGCTCTTTGAAACTTGACAAAATAAAGGAGGTCTCAGATTTGTCTCTATGGTTTGTTTCCTCTTCAAGTAGCCGTAGGCACAGACTGTGGGAAAGCACTTTCATTGAGAGGGGTTGCCAAGCGTCTAAGAAATAACGAGTTTCGAAATACCAGCAAATATTTTTTCACCCAAATTTGATGATTCTTGGTGGTAATGATCAGTACACAAATCCCACTTGGCTCACGAAATTTTGTTCTTCTAGGTTGAAGCGTTCGTCTACAGTAGCAGTTTTTATATTTAAGTTTCCCTCGGTTCTCTCCTATATAGATAGATGAATTTGGAACTCTAAATCCAACATGGTTTGTAGTAGCTCTTTGAAACTTGACAAAATAAAGGAGTTCTCCGATTTTTCTATGGTTTGTTTCCTCTTCAAGTAGCCCTAGGCACAGACTTTGGAAAAGCACTTTCATTGAGAGGGGTTGCCAAGCTTCTAAGAAATAACGAGTTTCCGAAATACCAGCAAATATTTTTTCAACCAATCTTGATGATACTTGGAGCTAATGATCAGTACACAAATCCCACTTGGCTCACCAAATTTTGTTCTTCTTGGTTGAAGCGTTCGTCTACAGTAGCAGTTTTTATATTTAGGTTTCCCTCTGTTCTCTCCTATATAGAAAGATGAATTTGGAACTCTAAATCCAACATGGTTTGTAGTAGCTCTTTGGAACTTGACAAAATAAAGGAGTTCTCAGTTTTGTCTCTATGGTTTGTTTCCTCTTCAAGTAGCCCTAGGCACAGACTGTGGAAAGCACTTTCATTGAGATGGGCTGCCAAGCTTCTAAGAAATAACGAGTTTCTGAAATACCAGCAAATATTTTTTCACACAATCTTGTTGATACTTGGTGGTAATGATCAGTACACAAATCCCACTTGGCTCACCAAATTTTTTTCTTCTAGGTTGAAGCGTTCGTCTACAGTAGCAGTTTTTATATTTAGATTTCTCTCTGTTCTCTCCTATATAGATAGATGAATTTGTAACTAAATCCAACAGGGTTTGTAGTAGCTCTTTGAAACTTGACAAAATAAAGAAGGTCTCAGATTTGTCTCTATGGTTTGTTTCCTCTTCAAGTAGCCCTAGTCACAGACTGTGGAAAAGCACTTTAATTGAGAGGGGTTGCCAAGCTTCTAAGAAATAACGAGTTTCGAAATACCAGCAAATATTTTTTCACCCAAATTTGATGATTCTTGGTGGTAATGATCAGTACACAATTCCCACTTGGCTCACGAAATTTTGTTCTTCTAGTTTGAAGCTTTCGTCTACAGTAGCAGTTTTTATATTTAGGTTTCCCTTTGTTCTCTCATATATAGATAGATGAATTTGGATCTCTAAATCCAACATGGTTTGTAGTAGCTCTTTGAAACTTGACAAAATAAAGGAGGTCTCAGATTTGTCTCTATGGTTTGTTTCCTCTTCAAGTAGCCGTAGGCACAGACTGTGTTAAAGCACTTTCATTGAGAGGGGTTGCCAAGCTTCTAAGAAATAAGGAGTTTCGAAATACCAGCAAATATTTTTTCACCCAAATTTGATGATTCTTGGTGGTAATGATCAGTACACAAATCCCACTTGGCTCACGAAATTTTGTTCTTCTAGGTTGAAGCGTTCGTCTACAGTAGCAGTTTTTATATTTAAGTTTCCCTCGGTTCTCTCCTATATAGATAGATGAATTTGGAACTCTAAATCCAACATGTTTTGTAGTAGCTCTTTGAAACTTGACAAAATAAAGGAGTTCTCCGATTTTTCTCTATGGTTTGTTTCCTCTTCAAGTAGCCCTAGGCACAGACTTTGGAAAAGCACTTTCATTGAGAGGGGTTGCCAAGCTTCTAAGAAATAACGAGTTTCCGAAATACCAGCAAATATTTTTTCACCCAATCTTGATGATACTTGGAGCTAATGATCAGTACACAAATCCCACTTGGTTCACCAAATTTTGTTCTTCTTGGTTGAAGCGTTCGTCTACAGTTGCAGTTTTTATATTTAGGTTTCCCTCTGTTCTCTCCTATATAGAAAGATGAATTTGGAACTCTAAATCCAACATGGTTTGTAGTAGCTCTTTGGAACTTGACAAAATAAAGGAGTTCTCAGTTTTGTCTCTATGGTTTGTTTCCTCTTCAAGTAGCCCTAGGCACAGACTGTGGAAAGCACTTTCATTGAGATGGGTTGCAAAGCTTCTAAGAAATTACGAGTTTCCGAAATACCAGCAAATATTATTTCACACAATCTTGTTGATACTTGGTGGTAATGATCAGTATACAAATCCCACTTGGCTCACCAAATTTTGTTCTTCTAGGTTTAAACGTTCGTCTACAGTAGCAGTTTTTATATTTAGGTTTCTCTCTGTTCTCTCCTATATAGATAGATGAATTTGGAACTCTAAATCCAACATGGTTTGTAGTAGCTCTTTGAAACTTGACAAAATAAAGGAGGTCTCAGATTTGTCTCTATGGTTTGTTTCCTCTTCAAGTAGCCGTAGGCACAGACTGTGGGAAAGCACTTTCATTGAGAGGGGTTGCCAAGCTTCTAAGAAATAACGAGTTTCGAAATACCAGCAAATATTTTTTCACCCAATCTTGATGATTCTTGGTGGTAATGATCAGTACACAAATCCCACTTGGCTCACGAGATTTTGTTCTTCTAGGTTGAAGCGTTCGTCTACAGTAGCAGTTTTTATATTTAAGTTTCCCTCGGTTCTCTCCTATATAGATAGATGAATTTGGAACTCTAAATCCAACATGGTTTGTAGTAGCTCTTTGAAACTTGACAAAATAAAGGAGTTCTCAGTTTTGTCTCTATGGTTTGTTTCCTCTTCAAGTAGCCCTAGGCACAGACTGTGGAAAGCACTTTCATTGAGATGGGTTGCCAAGCTTCTAAGAAATTACGAGTTTCCGAAATACCAGCAAATATTATTTCACACAATCTTGTTGATACTTGGTGGTAATGATCAGTATACAAATCCCACTTGTCTCACCAAATTTTGTTCTGCTAGGTTGAAGCGTTCGTCTACAGTAGCAGTTTTTATATTTAGGTTGTTCTCTGTTCTCTCCTATATAGATAGATGAATTTGGAACTCTAAATCCAACATGGTTTGTAGTAGCTCTTTGAAACTTGACAAAATAAAGGAGGTCTCAGATTTGTCTCTATGGTTTGTTTCCTCTTCACGTAGCCGTAGGCACAGACTGTGGGAAAGCACTTTCATTGAGAGGGGTTGCCAAGCTTCTAAGAAATAACGATTTTCGAAATACCAGCAAATATTTTTTCACCCAAATTTGATGATTCTTGGTGGTAATGATCAGTACACAAATCCCACTTGGCTCACGAAATTTTGTTCTTCTAGGTTGAAGCGTTCGTCTACAGTAGCAGTTTTTATATTTAAGTTTCCCTCGGTTCTCTCCTATATAGATAGATGAATTTGGAACTCTAAATCCAACATGGTTTGTAGTAGCTCTTTGAAACTTGACAAAATAAAGGAGTTCTCCGATTTTTCTATGGTTTGTTTCCTCTTCAAGTAGCCCTAGGCACAGACTTTGGAAAAGCACTTTCATTGAGAGGGGTTGCCAAGCTTCTAAGAAATAACGAGTTTCCAAAATACCAGCAAATATTTTTTCACCCAATCTTGATGACACTTGGAGCTAATGATCAGTACACAAATCCCACTTGGCTCACCAAATTTTGTTCTTCTTGGTTGAAGCGTTCGTCTACATTAGCAGTTTTTATATTTAGGTTTCCCTCTGTTCTCTCCTATATAGAAAGATGAATTTGGAACTCTAAATCCAACATGGCTTGTAGTAGCTCTTTGGAACTTGACAAAATAAAGGAGTTCTCAGTTCTGTCTCTATGGTTTGTTTCCTCTTCAAGTAGCCCTAGGCACAGACTGTGGAAAGCACTTTCATTGAGATGGGTTGCCAAGCTTCTAAGAAATAACGAGTTTCGAAATACAAGCAAATATTTATTCACACAATCTTGTGGATACTTGGTGGTAATGATCAGTACACAAATCCCACTTGGCTCACCAAATTTTGTTCTTCTAGGTTGAAGCGTTCGTCTACAGTACCAGTTTTTATATTTAGGTTTCTCTCTGTTCTCTCCTATATAGATAGATGAATTTGGAACTCTAAATCCAACATGGTTTGTAGTAGCTCTTTGAAACTTGACAAAATAAAGGAGTTCTCCGATTTTTCTCTATGGTTTGTTTCCACTTCAAGTAGCCCTAGGCACAGACTTTGGAAAAGCACTTTCATTGAGAGGCGTTGCCAAGCTTTTAAGAAATAACGAGTTTCCGAAATACCAGCAAGTATTTTTTCACCCAAACTTGATGATACTTGGAGCTAATGATCAGTACACAAATCCCACTTGGATCACCAAATTTTGTTCTTCTTGGTTGAAGCGTTCGTGTACAGTAGCGGTTTTTATATTTAGGTTTCCCTCTGTTCTCTCCTATATAGAAAGATGAATTTGGAACTCTAAATCCAACATGGTTTGTAGTAGCTCTTTGAAACTTGACAAAATAAAGGAGTTCTCAGTTTTGTCTCTATGGTTTGTTTCCTCTTCAAGTAGCCCTAGGCACAGACTGTGGAAAGCACTTTCATTGAGATGGGTTGCCAAGCTTCTAAGAAATTACGAGTTTCCGAAATACCAGCAAATATTATTTCACACAATCTTGTTGATACTTGGTGGTAATGATCAGTATACAAATCCCACTTGTCTCACCAAATTTTGTTCTTCTAGGTTGAAGCGTTCGTCTACAGTAGCAGCTTTTATATTTAGGTTTCTCTCTGTTCTCTCCTATATAGATAGATGAATTTGGAACTCTAAATCCAACATGGTTTGTAGTAGCTCTTTGAAACTTGACAAAATAAAGGAGGTCTCAGATTTGTCTCTATGGTTTGTTTCCTCTTCAAGTAGCCGTAGGCACAGACTGTGGGAAAGCACTTTCATTGAGAGGGGTTGCCAGGCTTCTAAGAAATAACGAGTTTCGAAATACCAGCAAATATTTTTTCACCCAATCTTGATGATTCTTGGTGGTAATGATCAGTACACAAATCCCACTTGGCTCACGAAATTTTGTTCTTCTAGGTTGAAGCGTTCGTCTACAGTAGCAGTTTTTATATTTAAGTTTCCCTCGGTTCTCTCCTATATAGATAGATGAATTTGGAACTCTAAATCCAACATGGTTTGTAGTAGCTCTTTGAAACTTGACAAAATAAAGGAGTTCTCAGTTTTGTCTCTATGGTTTGTTTCCTCTTCAAGTAGCCCTAGGCACAGACTGTGGAAAGCACTTTCATTGAGATGGGTTGCCAAGCTTCTAAGAAATTACGAGTTTCCGAAATACCAGCAAATATTATTTCACACAATCTTGTTGATACTTGGTGGTAATGATCAGTATACAAATCCCACTTGTCTCACCAAATTTTGTTCTTCTAGGTTGAAGCGTTCGTCTACAGTAGCAGTTTTTATATTTAGGTTGTTCTCTGTTCTCTCCTATATAGATAGATGAATTTGGAACTCTAAATCCAACGTGGTTTGTAGTAGCTCTTTGAAACTTGACAAAATAAAGGAGGTCTCAGATTTGTCTCTTTGGTTTGTTTCCTCTTCACGTAGCCGTAGGCACAGACTGTGGGAAAGCACTTTCATTGAGAGGGGTTGCCAAGCTTCTAAGAAATAACGAGTTTCGAAATACCAGCAAATATTTTTTCACCCAAATTTGATGATTCTTGGTGGTAATGATCAGTACACAAATCCCACTTGGCTCACGAAATTTTGTTCTTCTAGGTTGAAGCGTTCGTCTACAGTAGCAGTTTTTATATTTAAGTTTCCCTCGGTTCTCTCCTATATAGATAGATGAATTTGGAACTCTAAATCCAACATGGTTTGTAGTAGCTCTTTGAAACTTGACAAAATAAAGGAGTTCTCCGATTTTTCTATGGTTTGTTTCCTCTTCAAGTAGCCCTAGGCACAGACTTTGGAAAAGCACTTTCATTGAGAGGGGTTGCAAGCTTCTAAGAAATAACGAGTTTCCAAAATACCAGCAAATATTTTTTCACCCAATCTTGATGATACTTGGAGCTAATGATCAGTACACAAATCCCACTTGGCTCACCAAATTTTGTTCTTCTTGGTTGAAGCGTTCGTCTACATTAGCAGTTTTTATATTTAGGGTTCCCTCTGTTCTCTCCTATATAGAAAGAAGAATTTGGAACTCTAAATCCAACATGGTTTGTAGTAGCTCTTTGGAACTTGACAAAATAAAGGAGTTCTCAGTTCTGTCTCTATGGTTTGTTTCCTCTTCAAGTAGCCCTAGGCACAGACTGTGGGAAAGCACTTTCATTGAGAGGGGTTGCCAAGCTTCTAAGAAATAACGAGTTTCGAAATACCAGCAAATATTTTTTCACCCAAATTTGATGATTCTTGGTGGTAATGATCAGTACACAAATCCCACTTGGCTCACGAAATTTTGTTCTTCTAGGTTGAAGCGTTCGTCTACAGTAGCAGTTTTTATATTTAAGTTTCCCTCGGTTCTCTCCTATATAGATAGATGAATTTGGAACTCTAAATCCAACATGGTTTGTAGTAGCTCTTTGAAACTTGACAAAATAAAGGAGTTCTCCGATTTTTCTCTATGGTTTGTTTCCTCCTCAAGTAGCCCTAGGCACAGACTTTGGAAAAGCACTTTCATTGAGAGGGGTTGCCAAGCTTCTAAGAAATAACGAGTTTCTGAAATACCAGCAAATATTTTTTCACCCAATCTTGAGGATACTTGGAGCTAATGATCAGTACACAAATCCCACTTGGCTCACCAAATTTTGTTCTTCTTGGTTGAAGCGTTCGTCTACAGTAGCAGTTTTTATATTTAGGTTTCCCTCTGTTCTCTCCTATATAGAAAGATGAATTTGGAACTCTAAATCCAACATGGTTTGTAGTAGCTCTTTGGAACTTGACAAAATAAAGGAGTTCTCAGTTTTGTCTCTATGGTTTGTTTCCTCTTCAAGTAGCCCTAGGCACAGACTGTGGAAAGCACTTTCATTGAGATGGGTTGCAAAGCTTCTAAGAAATTACAAGTTTCCGAAATACCAGCAAATATTATTTCACACAATCTTGTTGATACTTGGTGGTAATGATCAGCATACAAATCCCACTTGGCTCACCAAATTTTGTTCTTCTAGGTTTAAACGTTCGTCTACAGTAGCAGTTTTTATATTTAGGTTTCTCTCTGTTCTCTCCTATATAGATAGATGAATTTGGAACTCTAAATCCAACATGGTTTGTAGTAGCTCTTTGAAACTTGACAAAATAAAGGAGGTCTCAGATTTGTCTCTATGGTTTGTTTCCTCTTCAAGTAGCCGTAGGCACAGACTGAGGGAAAGCACTTTCATTCAGAGGGGTTGCCAAGCTTCTAAGAAATAACGAGTTTTGAAATACCAGCAAATATTTTTTCACCCAAATTTGATGATTCTTGGTGGTAATGATCAGTACACAAATCCCACTTGGCTCACGAAATTTTGTTCTTCTAGGTTGAAGCGTTCGTCTACAGTAGCAGTTTTTATATTTAAGTTTCCCTCGGTTCTCTCCTATATAGATAGATGAATTTGGAACTCTAAATCCAACATGGTTTGTAGTAGCTCTTTGAAACTTGACAAAATAAAGGAGTTCTCCGATTTTTCTCTATGGTTTGTTTCCTCTTCAAGTAGCCCTAGGCACAGACTTTGGAAAAGCACTTTCATTGAGAGGGGTTGCCAAGCTTCTAAGAAATAACGAGTTTCCGAAATACCAGCAAATATTTTTTCAAGCAATCTTGATGATGGTTGGAGCTAATGATCAGTACACAAATCCCACTTGGCTCACCAAATTTTGTTCTTCTTGGTTGAAGAGTTCGTCTACAGTTGCAGTTTTTATATTTAGGTTTCCCTCTGTTCTCTCCTATATAGAAAGATGAATTTGGAACTCTAAATCAAACATGGTTTGTAGTAGCTCTTTGGAACTTGACAAAATAAAGGAGTTCTCAGTTTTGTCTCTATGGTTTGTTTCCTCTTCAAGTAGCCCTAGGCACAGACTGTGGAAAGCATTTTCATTGAGATGGGTTGCAAAGCTTCTAAGAAATTACGAGTTTCCGAAATACCAGCAAATATTATTTCACACAATCTTGTTGAAACTTGGTGGTAATGATCAGTATACAAATCCCACTTGGCTCACCAAATTTTGTTCTTCTAGGTTGAAGCGTTCGTCTACAGTAGCAGTTTTTATATTTAGGTTTCTCTCTGTTCTCTCCTATATAGATAGATGAATTTGGAACTCTAAATCCAACATGGTTTGTAGTAGCTCTTTGAAACTTGACAAAATAAAGGAGTTCTCCGATTTTTCTCTATGGTTTGTTTCCTCTTCAAGTAGCCCTAGGCACAGACTTTGGAAAAGCACTTTCATTGAGAGGGGTTGCCAAGCTTCTAAGAAATAACGAGTTTCCGAAATACCAGCAAATATTTTTTCACCCAATCTTGATGATACTTTTTGGTAATGATCAGTACACAAATCCCACTTGGCTTACCAAATTTTGTTCTTCTAGGTTGAAGCGTTCGTCTACAGTAGCAGTTTTTATATTTAAGTTTCCCTTGGTTCTCTGCTATATAGATAGATGAATTTGGAACTCTAAATCCAACATGGTTTGTAGTAGCTCTTTGAAACTTGACAAAATAAAGGAGTTCTCTGATTTGCCTCTATGGTTTGTTTCCTCTTCAAGTAGCCCTAGGCACAGACTGTGGAAAGCACTTTCATTGAGATTGGTTGCCAAGCTTCTAAGAAATAACGAGTTTCCGAAATACCAGCAAATATTATTTCACACAATCTTGTTGATACTTAGTGGTAATGATCAGTATACAAATCCCACTTGGCTCACCAAATTTTGTTCTTCTAGGTTGAAGCGTTCGCTACAGTAGCAGTTTTTATATTTAGGTTTCTCTCTGTTCTCTCCTATATAGATAGATGAATTTGGAACTCTAAATCCAACATGTTTTGTACTAGCTCTTTGAAACTTGACAAAATAAAGGAGTTCTCAGATTTGCCTCTATGGTTTGTTTCCTCTTAAAGTAGCCCTAGGCACAGACTGTGGAATAGCACTTTCATTGAGAGGGGTTGCCAAGCTTCTAAGAAATAACGAATTTCCGAAATACCAGCAAATATTTTTTCACCCAATCTTGATGATACTTGGTGGTAATGATCAGTACACAAATCCCACTTGGCATACCAAATTTTGTTCTTCTAGGTTGAAGCGTTCGTCTACAGTAGCAGTTTTTATATTTAAGTTTCCCTCGGTTCTCTCCTATTTAGATAGATGAATTTGGAACTCTAAATCCAACATGGTTTGTAGTAGCTCTTTGAAACTTGACAAAATAAAGGTGTTCTCAGATTTGCCTCCATGGTTTGTTTCCTCTTCAAGTAGCCCTAGGCACAGACTGTGGAAAAGAACTTTCATTGAGAGGGGTTGCCAAGCTTCTAAGAAATAACGAGTTTCCGAAATACCAGCAAATATTTTTTCACCCAATCTTGATGATACTTGTTGCTAATGATCAGTACACATATCCCACTTGGCTCACCAAATTTAGTTCTTCTAGGTTGAAGCGTTCGTGTACAGTAGCAGTTTTTATATTTAGGTTTCCCTCTGTTCTCTCCTATACAGATAGATGAATTTGGAACTCTAAATCCAACATGGTTTGTAGTAGCTCTTTGAAACTTGACAAAATAAAGGAGTTCTCCGATTTTTCTCTATGGTTTGTTTCCTCTTCAAGTAGCCCTAGGCACAGACTGTGGAAAGCACTTTCATTGAGATGGGTTGACAAGCTTCTAAGAAATTACGAGTTTCCGAAATACCAGCAAATATTATTTCACACAATCTTGTTGATACTTGGTGGTAATGATCAGCATACAAATCCCACTTGGCTCACCAAATTTTGTTCTTCTAGGTTTAAACGTTCGTCTACAGTAGCAGTTTTTATATTTAGGTTTCTCTCTGTTCTCTCCTATATAGATAGATGAATTTGGAACTCTAAATCCAACATGGTTTGTAGTAGCTCTTTGAAACTTGACAAAATAAAGGAGGTCTCAGATTTGTCTCTATGGTTTGTTTCCTCTTCAAGTAGCCGTAGGCACAGACTGAGGGAAAGCACTTTCATTCAGAGGGGTTGCCAAGCTTCTAAGAAATAACGAGTTTTGAAATACCAGCAAATATTTTTTCACCCAAATTTGATGATTCTTGGTGGTAATGATCAGTACACAAATCCCACTTGGCTCACGAAATTTTGTTCTTCTAGGTTGAAGCGTTCGTCTACAGTAGCAGTTTTTATATTTAAGTTTCCCTCGGTTCTCTCCTATATAGATAGATGAATTTGGAACTCTAAATCCAACATGGTTTGTAGTAGCTCTTTGAAACTTGACAAAATAAAGGAGTTCTCCGATTTTTCTCTATGGTTTGTTTCCTCTTCAAGTAGCCCTAGGCACAGACTTTGGAAAAGCACTTTCATTGAGAGGGGTTGCCAAGCTTCTAAGAAATAACGAGTTTCCGAAATACCAGCAAATATTTTTTCAAGCAATCTTGATGATGGTTGGAGCTAATGATCAGTACACAAATCCCACTTGGCTCACCAAATTTTGTTCTTCTTGGTTGAAGAGTTCGTCTACAGTAGCAGTTTTTATATTTAGGTTTCCCTCTGTTCTCTCCTATATAGAAAGATGAATTTGGAACTCTAAATCAAACATGGTTTGTAGTAGCTCTTTGGAACTTGACAAAATAAAGGAGTTCTCAGTTTTGTCTCTATGGTTTGTTTCCTCTTCAAGTAGCCCTAGGCACAGACTGTGGAAAGCATTTTCATTGAGATGGGTTGCAAAGCTTCTAAGAAATTACGAGTTTCCGAAATACCAGCAAATATTATTTCACACAATCTTGTTGAAACTTGGTGGTAATGATCAGTATACAAATCCCACTTGGCTCACCAAATTTTGTTCTTCTAGGTTGAAGCGTTCGTCTACAGTAGCAGTTTTTATATTTAGGTTTCTCTCTGTTCTCTCCTATATAGATAGATGAATTTGGAACTCTAAATCCAACATGGTTTGTAGTAGCTCTTTGAAACTTGACAAAATAAAGGAGTTCTCCGATTTTTCTCTATGGTTTGTTTCCTCTTCAAGTAGCCCTAGGCACAGACTTTGGAAAAGCACTTTCATTGAGAGGGGTTGCCAAGCTTCTAAGAAATAACGAGTTTCCGAAATACCAGCAAATATTTTTTCACCCAATCTTGATGATACTTTTTGGTAATGATCAGTACACAAATCCCACTTGGCTTACCAAATTTTGTTCTTCTAGGTTGAAGCGTTCGTCTACAGTAGCAGTTTTTATATTTAAGTTTCCCTTGGTTCTCTGCTATATAGATAGATGAATTTGGAACTCTAAATCCAACATGGTTTGTAGTAGCTCTTTGAAACTTGACAAAATAAAGGAGTTCTCTGATTTGCCTCTATGGTTTGTTTCCTCTTCAAGTAGCCCTAGGCACAGACTGTGGAAAGCACTTTCATTGAGATTGGTTGCCAAGCTTCTAAGAAATAACGAGTTTCCGAAATACCAGCAAATATTATTTCACACAATCTTGTTGATACTTAGTGGTAATGATCAGTATACAAATCCCACTTGGCTCACCAAATTTTGTTCTTCTAGGTTGAAGCGTTCGCTACAGTAGCAGTTTTTATATTTAGGTTTCTCTCTGTTCTCTCCTATATAGATAGATGAATTTGGAACTCTAAATCCAACATGTTTTGTACTAGCTCTTTGAAACTTGACAAAATAAAGGAGTTCTCAGATTTGCCTCTATGGTTTGTTTCCTCTTAAAGTAGCCCTAGGCACAGACTGTGGAATAGCACTTTCATTGAGAGGGGTTGCCAAGCTTCTAAGAAATAACGAATTTCCGAAATACCAGCAAATATTTTTTCACCCAATCTTGATGATACTTGGTGGTAATGATCAGTACACAAATCCCACTTGGCATACCAAATTTTGTTCTTCTAGGTTGAAGCGTTCGTCTACAGTAGCAGTTTTTATATTTAAGTTTCCCTCGGTTCTCTCCTATTTAGATAGATGAATTTGGAACTCTAAATCCAACATGGTTTGTAGTAGCTCTTTGAAACTTGACAAAATAAAGGTGTTCTCAGATTTGCCTCTATGGTTTGTTTCCTCTTCAAGTAGCCCTAGGCACAGACTGTGGAAAAGAACTTTCATTGAGACGGGTTGCCAAGCTTCTAAGAAATAACGAGTTTCCGAAATACCAGCAAATATTTTTTCACCCAATCTTGATGATACTTGTTGCTAATGATCAGTACACATATCCCACTTGGCTCACCAAATTTAGTTCTTCTAGGTTGAAGCGTTCGTGTACAGTAGCAGTTTTTATATTTAGGTTTCCCTCTGTTCTCTCCTATACAGATAGATGAATTTGGAACTCTAAATCCAACATGGTTTGTAGTAGCTCTTTGAAACTTGACAAAATAAAGGAGTTCTCCGATTTTTCTCTATGGTTTGTTTCCTCTTCAAGTAGCCCTAGGCACAGACTGTGGAAAGCACTTTCATTGAGATGGGTTGACAAGCTTCTAAGAAATAACGAGTTTCCGAAATACCAGCAAATATTTTTTCACACAATCTTGTTGATACTTGGTTGTAATGATCAGTACACAAATCCCACTTGGCTCACCAAATTTTGTTCTTCTAGGTTGAAGCGTTC
Organism: Callospermophilus lateralis; assembly: GCF_048772815.1. Taxonomy (NCBI): domain Eukaryota; kingdom Metazoa; phylum Chordata; class Mammalia; order Rodentia; family Sciuridae; genus Callospermophilus; species Callospermophilus lateralis. The sequence continues at coordinate 40,514 of NW_027515868.1, forward strand.
GTCTACAGTAGCAGTTTTTATATTTAGGTTTCTCTCCGTTCTCTCCTATATAGATAGATGAATTTGGAACTCTAAATCCAACAGGGTTTGTAGTAGCTCTTTGAAACTTGACAAAATAAAGGAGTTCTCAGATTTGCATCTATGGTTTGTTTCCTCTTAAAGTAGCCCTAGGCACAGACTGTGGAATAGCACTTTCATTGAGAGGGGTTGCCAAGCTTCTAAGAAATAACGAGTTTCCGAAATACCAGCAAATATTTTTTCACCCAATCTTGATGATACTTGGTGGTAATGATCAGTACACAAATCCCACTTGGCTTACCAAATTTTGTTCTCTAGGTTGAAGCGTTCGTCTACAGTAGCAGTTTTTATATTTAAGTTTCCCTCGGTTCTCTCCTATATAGATAGATGAATTTGGAACTCTAAATCCAACATGGTTTGTAGTAGCTCTTTGAAACTTGACAAAATAAAGGAGTTCTCAGATTTGCCTCTATTGTTTGTTTCCTCTTCAAGTAGCCCTAGGCACAGACTGTGGAAAAGCACTTTCATTGAGAGGGGTTGCCAAGCTTCTAAGAAATAACGAGTTTCCGAAAAACCAGCAAATATTTTTTCACCCAATCTTGATGATACTTGTTGCTAATGATCAGTACACATATCCCACTTGGCTCACCAAATTTAGTTCTTCTAGGTTGAAGCGTTCGTGTACAGTAGCAGTTTTTATATTTAGGTTTCCCTCTGTTCTCTCCTATACAGATAGATGAATTTGGAACTCTAAATCCAACATGGTTTGTAGTAGCTCTTTGAAACTTGACAAAATAAAGGAGTTCTCAGTTTTGTCTCTATGGTTTGTTTCCTCTTCAAGTAGCCCTAGGCACAGACTGTGGAAAGCACTTTCATTGAGATGGGTTGCCAAGCTTCTAAGAAATTACGAGTTTCCGAAATACCAGCAAATATTTTTTCACACAAACTTGTTGATACTTGGTGGTAATGATCAGTACACAAATACCACTTGGCTCACCAAATTTTGTTCTTCTAAGTTGAAGCGTTCGTCTACAGTAGCAGTTTTTATATTTAAGTTTACCTTGGTTCTCTGCTATATAGATAGATGAATTTGGAACTCTAAATCCAACATGGTTTGTAGTAGCTCTTTGAAACTTGACAAAATAAAGGAGTTCTCTGATTTGCCTCTATGGTTTGTTTCCTCTTCAAGTAGCCCTAGGCACAGACTGTGGAAAGCACTTTCATTGAGATTGGTTGCCAAGCTTCTAAGAAATAACGAGTTTCCGAAATACCAGCAAATATTATTTCACACAATCTTGTTGATACTTAGTGGTAATGATCAGTATACAAATCCCACTTGGCTCACCAAATTTTGTTCTTCTAGGTTGAAGCGTTCGCTACAGTAGCAGTTTTTATATTTAGGTTTCTCTCTGTTCTCTCCTATATAGATAGATGAATTTGGAACTCTAAATCCAACATGTTTTGTACTAGCTCTTTGAAACTTGACAAAAGAAAGGAGTTCTCAGATTTGCCTCTATGGTTTGTTTCCTCTTAAAGTAGCCCTAGGCACAGACTGTGGAATAGCACTTTCATTGAGAGGGGTTGCCAAGCTTCTAAGAAATAACGAATTTCCGAAATACCAGCAAATATTTTTGCACCCAATCTTGATGATACTTGGTGGTAATGATCAGTACACAAATCCCACTTGGCATACCAAATTTTGTTCTTCTAGGTTGAAGCGTTCGTCTACAGTAGCAGTTTTTATATTTAAGTTTCCCTCGGTTCTCTCCTATTTAGATAGATGAATTTGGAACTCTAAATCCAACATGGTTTGTAGTAGCTCTTTGAAACTTGACAAAATAAAGGTGTTCTCAGATTTGCCTCTATGGTTTGTTTCCTCTTCAAGTAGCCCTAGGCACAGACTGTGGAATAGCACTTTCATTGAGAGGGGTTGCCAAGCTTCTAAGAAATAACGAGTTTCCGAAATACCAGCAAATATTTTTTCACCCAATCTTGAGGATACTTGGTGGTAATGATCAGTACACAAATCCCACTTGGCTTAACAAATTTTGTTATTCTAGGTTGAAGCGTTCGTCTACAGTAGCAGTTTTTATATTTAAGTTTCCCTCTGTTCTCTCCAATATAGATAGATGAATTTGGTACTCTAAATCCAACATGGTTTGTAGTAGCTCTTTGAAACTGACAAAATAAAGGAGTTCTCAGTTTTGTCTCTATCGTTTGTTTTTTCTTCAAGTAGCCCTAGGCACAGACTGTGGAAAAGCACTTTCATTGAGAGGGGTTGCCGAGCTTCTAAGAAATAACGAGTTTCGAAATAACAGCAAATATTTTTTCACCCAAATTTGATGATTCTTGGTGGTAATGATCAGTACACAAATCCCACTTGGCTCACGAAATTTTGTTCTTCTAGTTTGAAGCTTTCGTCTACATTAGCAGTTTTTATATTTAGGTTTCCCTTTGTTCTCTCGTATTTAGATAGATGAATTTGGAACTCTAAATCCAACATGGTTTGTAGTAGCTCTTTGAAACTTGAAAAAATAAAAGAGTTCTCAGTTTTGTCTCTATGGTTTGTTTCCTCTTCAAGTAGCCCTAGGCACAGACTGTGGAAAGCACTTTCATTGAGAGAGGTTGCCAAGCTTCTAAGAAATAACGAGTTTCCGAAATACCAGCAAATATTTTTTCACCCAATCTTGATGATACTTGGTGGTAATGATCAGTACACAAATCCCACTTGGCTCACCAAATTTTGTTCTTCTAGGTTGAAGCGTTCGTCTACAGTAGCAGTTTTTATATTTAGGTTTCCCTCTGTTCTCTCCCATATAGATAGATGAATTTGGAACTCTAAATACAACATGGTTTGTAGTAGCTCTTTGAAACTTGACAAAATAAAGGAGTTCTCCGATTTTTCTCTATGGTTTGTTTCCTCTTCAAGTAGCCCTAGGCACAGACTGTGGAAAGCACTTTCATTGAGATGGGTTGCCAAGCTTCTAAGAAATAACGAGTTTCCGAAGTACCAGCAAATATTTTTTCACACAATCTTGTTGATACTTGGCGGTAATGATCAGGACACAAATCCCACTTGGCTCACCAAATTTTGTTCTTCTAGTTTGAAGCGTTCGTCTACAGTAGCAGTTTTTATATTTAGGTTTCTCTCTGTTCTCTCCTATATAGATAGATGAATTTGGAACTCTAAATCCAACAGGGTTTGTAGTAGCTCTTTGAAACGTGACAAAATAAAGGAGTTCTCAGTTTTGTCTCTATGGTTTGTTTCCTCTTCAAGTAGCCCTAGGCACAGACTGTGGAAAGCACTTTCATTGAGATGGGTTGCCAAGCTTCTAAGAAATAACGAGTTTTCGAAATACCAGCAAATATTTTTTCACACAATCTTGTTGATACTTGGTGGTAATGATCAGTACACAAATACCACTTGGCTCACCAAATTTTGTTCTTCTAGGTTGAAGCGTTCGTCTACAGTAGCATTTTTTATATTTAGGTTTCCCTTTGTTCTCTCGTATTTAGATAGATGAATTTGGAACTCTAAATCCAACATGGTTTGTAGTAGCTCTTTGAAACTTGACAAAATAAAGGAGTTCTCAGATTTGCCTCTACGGTTTGTTTCCTCTTAAAGTAGCCCTAGGCACAGACTGTGGAATAGCACTTTCATTGAGAGGGGTTGCCAACCTTCTAAGAAATAACGAGTTTCCGAAATACCAGCAAATATTTTTTCACCCAATCTTGAGGATACTTGGTGGTAATGATCAGTACACAAATCCCACTTGGCTTAACAAATTTTGTTCTTCTAGGTTGAAGCGTTCGTCTACAGTAGCAGTTTTTATATTTAAGTTTCCTTCGGTTCTCTCCTATATAGATAGATGAATTTGGTACTCTAAATCCAACATGGTTTGTAGTAGCTCTTTGAAACTGACAAAATAAAGGAGTTCTCAGTTTTGTCTCTATCGTTTGTTTTTTCTTCAAGTAGCCCTAGGCACAGACTGTGGAAAAGCACTTTCATTGAGAGGGGTTGCCAAGCTTCTAAGAAATAACGAGTTTCGAAATAACAGCAAATATTTTTTCACCCAAATTTGATGATTCTTGGTGGTAATGATCAGTACACAAATCCCACTTGGCTCACGAAATTTTGTTCTTCTAGTTTGAAGCTTTCGTCTACATTAGCAGTTTTTATATTTAGGTTTCCCTTTGTTCTCTCGTATTTAGATAGATGAATTTGGAACTCTAAATCCAACATGGTTTGTAGTAGCTCTTTGAAACTTGACAAAATAAAGGAGTTCTCAGTTTTGTCTCTATGGTTTGTTTCCTCTTCAAGTAGCCCTAGGCACAGACTGTGGAAAGCACTTTCATTGAGAGGGGTTGCCAAGCTTCTAAGAAATAACGAGTTTCCGAAATACCAGCAAATATTTTTTCACCCAATCTTGATGATACTTGGTGGTAATGATCAGGACACAAATCCCACTTGGCTCACCAAATTTTGTTCTTCTAGGTTGAAACGTTCGTCTACAGTAGCAGTTTTTATATTTAGGTTTCCCTCTGTTCTCTCCCATATAGATAGATGAATTTGGAACTCTAAATACAACATGGTTTGTAGTAGCTCTTTGAAACTTGACAAAATAAAGGAGTTCTCCGATTTTTCTCTATGGTTTGTTTCCTCTTCAAGTAGCCCTAGGCACAGACTGTGGAAAGCACTTTCATTGAGATGGGTTGCCAAGCTTCTAAGAAATAACGAGTTTCCGAAATACCAGCAAATATTTTTCACACAATCTTGTTGATACTTGGTGGTAATGATCAGTACACAAATACCACTTGGCTCACCAAATTTTGTTCTTCTAGGTTGAAGCGTTCGTCTACAGTAGCAGTTTTTATATTTAGGTTTCTCTCTGTTCTCTCCTATATAGATAGATGAATTTGGAACTCTAAATCGAACATGGTTTGTAGTAGCTCTTTGAAACTTGACAAAATAAAGGAGGTCTCAGATTTGTCTCTATGGTTTGTTTCCTCTTCAAGTAGCCCTAGGCACAGACTGTGGAAAAGCACTTTCATTGAGAAGGGTTGCCAAGCTTCTAAGAAATAACGAGTTTCGAAATACCAGCAAATATTTTTTCACCCAAATTTGATGATTCTTGGTGGTAATGATCAGTACACAAATCCCACTTGGCTCACGAAATTTTGTTCTTCTAGTTTGAAGCGTTCGTCTACAGTAGCATTTTTTATATTTAGGTTTCCCTTTGTTCTCTCCTATATAGATAGATGAATTTGGAACTCTAAATCCAACATGGTTTGTAGTAGCTCTTTGAAACTTGACAAAATAAAGGGGTGCACAGATTTGCCTCTATGGTTTGTTTCCTCTTAAAGTAGCCCTAGGCACAGACTGTGGAATAGCACTTTCATTGAGAGGGGTTGCCAAGCTTCTAAGAAATAACGAGTTTCCGAAATACCAGCAAATATTTTTTCACCCAATCTTGAGGATACTTGGTGGTAATGATCAGTACACAAATCCCACATGGCTTAACAAATTTTGTTCTTCTAGGTTGAAGCGTTCGTCTACAGTAGCAGTTTTTATATTTAAGTTTCCCTCGGTTCTCTCCTATATAGATAGACGAATTTGGTACTCTAAATCCAACATGGTTTGTAGTAGCTCTTTGAAACTGACAAAATAAAGGAGTTCTCAGTTTTGTCTCTATCGTTTGTTTCCTCTTCAAGTAGCCCTTAGGCACAGACTGTGGAAAAGCACTTTCATTGAGAGGGGTTGCCAAGCTTCTAAGAAATAATGAGTTTCGAAATAACAGCAAATATTTTTTCACCCAAATTTGATGATTCTTGGTGGTAATGATCAGTACACAAATCCCACTTGGCTCACGAAATTTTGTTCTTCTAGTTTGAAGCTTTCGTCTACATTAGCAGTTTTTATATTTAGGTTTCCCTTTGTTCTCTCGTATTTAGATAGATGAATTTGGAACTCTAAATCCAACATGGTTTGTAGTAGCTCTTTGAAACTTGACAAAATAAAGGAGTTCTCAGTTTTGTCTCTATGGTTTGTTTCCAATTCAAGTAGCCCTAGGCACAGACTGTGGAAAGCACTTTCATTGAGATGGGTTTCCAAGCTTCTAAGAAATTACGAGTTTCCGAAATACCAGCAAATATTATTTCACACAATCTTGTTGATACTTGGTGGTAATGATCAGTATAGAAATCCCACTTGGCTCACCAAATTTTGTTCTTCTAGGTTGAAGCGTTCTTCTACATTAGCAGTTTTTATATTTAGGTTTCTCTCTGTTCTCTCCTATATAGATAGATGAATTTGGAACTCTAAATCCAACATGGTTTGTAGTAGCTCTTTGAAACTTGTAAAATAAAGGAGGTCTCAGATTTGTCTCTATGGTTTGTTTCCTCTTCAAGTAGCCGTAGGCACAGACTGTGGGAAAGCACTTTCATTGAGAGGGGTTGCCAAGCTTCTAAGAAATAACGAGTTTCGAAATACCAGCAAATATTTTTTCACCCAAATTTGATGATTCTTGGTGGTAATGATCAGTACACAAATCCCACATGGCTCACGAAATTTTGTTCTTCTAGTTTGAAGCGTTCGTCTACAGTAGCAGTTTTTATATTTAAGTTTCCCTCGGTTCTCTCCTATATAGATAGATGAATTTGGAACTCTAAATACAACATGGTTTGTAGTAGCTCTTTGAAACTTGACAAAATAAAGGAGTTCTCCGATTTTTCTCTATGGTTTGTTTCCTCTTCAACTAGTCCTAGGCACAGACTGTGGAAAGCACTTTCATTGAGATGGGTTGCCAAGCTTCTAAGAAATAACGAGTTTCCGAAATACCAGCAAATATTTTTTCACACAATCTTGTTGATACTTGGTGGTAATGATCAGTACACAAATCCCACTTGGCTCACCATATTTTGTTCTTCTAGGTTGAAGCGTTCGTCTACAGTAGCAGTTTTTATATTTAGGTTTCCCTCGGTTCTCTCCTATATAGATAGATGAATTTGGAACTCTAAATCCAACATGGTTTGTAGTAGCTCTTTGAAACTTGACAAAATAAAGGAGTTCTCAGATTTGTCTCCATGGTTTGTTTCCTCTTCACATAGCCCTAGGCACAGACTGTGGAAAAGCATTTTCATTGAGAGGGGTTGCCAAGCTTCTAAGAAATAACTAGTTTCCGAAATACCATCAAATATTTTTCACCCAATCTTGATGATACTTGGTGGTAATGATCAGTACACAAATCTCACTTGGCTCACCAAATTTTGTTCTTCTAGGTTGAAGCGTTCGTCTACAGTAGCAGTTTTTATATTTAGGTTTCCCTCTGTTCTCTCCTATATAGATAGATGAATTTGGAACTCTAAATCCAACATGGTTTGTAGTAGCTCTTTGAAACTTGACAAAATGAAGGAGTTCTCAGTTTTGTCTCTATGGTTTGTTCCACTTAAAGTAGACCTAGGCACAGACTGTGGAAAGCACTTTCATTGAGATTGGTTGCCAAGCTTCTAAGAAATAACGAGTTTCCGAAATACCAGCTAATATTTTTTCACCCAATCTTGATGATACTTGGTGGTAGTGATCAGTACACAAATCTCACTTGGCTCACCAAATTTTGTTCTTCTAGGTTGAAGCGTTCGTCTACAGTAGCAGTTTTTATATTTAGGTTTCCCTATGTTCTCTCCTATATAGACAGATGAATTTGGAACTCTAAATCCAACATGGTTTGTAGTAGCTCTTTGAAACTTGAGAAAATAAAGGAGTTCTCAGTTTTGTCTCTATGGTTTGTTTCCTCTTCAAGTAGCCCTAGGAACAGACTGTGGAAAGCACTTTCATTGAGATGGGTTGCCAAGCTTCTAAGAAATAATGAGTTTCCGAAATAGCAGCAAATATTTTTTCACACAATCTAGTTGATACTTGGTGGTAATGATGAGTACACAAATCCCACTTGGCTCACGAAATTTTGTTCTTCTAGGTTGAAGCGTTCGTCTACAGTAACAGTTTTTATATTTAGGTTTCTATCTGTTCTCTCCTATATAGATAGATGAATTTGGAACTCTAAATCCAACATGGTTTGTAGTAGCTCTTTGAAACTTGACAAAATAAAGGAGTTCTCAGATTAGTCTCTATGGTTTGTTTCCTCTTCAAGTAGCCCTAGGCACAGACTGTGGAAAAGCACTTTCATTGAGAGGGGTTGCCAAGCTTCTAAGAAATAACGAGTTTCCGAAATACCAGCAAATATTTTTTCACCCAATCTTGATGATACTTGGTGGTAATGATCAGTACACAAATCCCACTTGGCTTACCAAATTTTGTTCTTCTAAGTTGAAGCGTTCGTCTACAGTAGGAGTTTTTATATTTAGGTTTCCCTCTGTTCTCTCCTATATAGATAGATGAATTTGGAACTCTAAATCCAACATGGTTTGTAGTAGCTCTTTGAAACTTGACAAAATAATGGAGTTCTCAGATTTGTCTCTATGGTTTGTTTCCTCTTCACATAGCCCTAGCCACAGACTGTGGAAAATCATTTTCATTGAGAGGGGTTGCCAAGCTTCTAAGAAATAACGAGTTTCCGAAATACCAGCAAATATTTTTTCACCCAGTCTTGATGATACTTGGTGGTAATGATCAGTACACAAATCCCACTTGGCTCACCAAATTTTGTTAGTCTAGGTTGAAGTGTTCGTAGACAGTATCAGTTTTTATATTTAGGTTTCCCTCGATTCTCTGATATATAGATGGATGAATTTGGAACTCTAAATCCAACATGGTTTGTAGTACATCTTTGAAACTTGACAAAATAAAGGAGTTCTCAATTTTGTCTCTATGGTTTGTTTCCTGTTCAAGTAGCCCTAGGCACAGACTGTGGAAAGCACTTTCATTGAGAGGGGTTGTCAAGATTTTAAGAAATAACGAGTTTCCGAAATACCAGCAAATATTTTTTCACCCAATCTTGATAATACTTGGTGGTAATGATCAGTACACAAATCCCACTTGGCTCACCAAATTTTGTTCTTCTAGGTTGAAGCTTTCTTCTACAGTCGCAGTTTTTATATTTAGGTTTCCCTCTGTTCTCTCCTATATAGATAGATGAATTTGGAACTCTAAATCCAACATGGTTTGTAGTAGCTCTTTGAAACTTGACAAAATAAAGGAGTTCTCAGATTAGTCTCTATGGTTTGTTTCCTCTTCAAGTAGCCCTAGGCACAGACTGTGGAAAAGCACTTTCCTTGAGAGGGGTTGCCAAGCTTCTAAGAAATAACGAGTTTCCGAAATACCAGCAAATATTTTTTCACCCAATCTTGATGATACTTGGTGGTAATGATCAGTACACAAATCCCACTTGGCTCACCAAATTTTGTTCGTCTAGGTTGAAGTGTTCGTAGACAGTATCAGTTTTTATATTTAGGTTTCCCTCGATTCTCTGATATATAGATGGATGAATTTGGAACTCTAAATCCAACATGGTTTGTAGTACATCTTTGAAACTTGACAAAAAAAAGGAGTTCTCAGTTTTGTCTCTATGGTTTGTTTCCTGTTCAAGTAGCCCTAGGCACAGACTGTGGAAAGCACTTTCATTGAGAGGGGTTGTCAAGATTTTAAGAAATAACGAGTTTCCGAAATACCAGCAAATATTTTTTCACCCAATCTTGATGATACTTGGTGGTAATGATCAGTACACAGATCCCACTTGGCTCACCAAATTCTGTTCTTCTAGGTTGAAGCTTTCTTCTACAGTCGCAGTTTTTATATTTAGGTTTCCCTCTGTTCTCTCCTATACAGATAGATGAATTTGGAACTATAAATCCAACATGGATTGTAGTAGCTCTTTGAAACTTGACAAAATAAAGGATTTCTCAGTTTTGTCTCTATGGTTTGTTTCCTCTTAAAGTAGACCTAGGCACAGACTGTGGAAATCACTTTCATTGAAATGGGTTGCCAAGCTTCTAAGAAATAACGAGTTTCCGAAATACCAGCAAATATTTTTTCACACAATCTTGTTGATACTTGGTGGTAATGATCAGTACACAAATCCCACTTGGCTCACCATATTTTGTTCTTCTAGGTTGAAGCGTTCATCTACAGTAGCAGTTTTTATATTTAGGTTTCCCTCGGTTCTCTCCTATATAGATAGATGAATTTGGAACTCTAAATCCAACATGGTTTGTAGTAGCTCTTTGAAACTTGACAAAATAAAGGAGTTCTCAGTTTTGTCTCTATGGATTGTTTCCTCTTCAAGTAGCCCTAGGCACAGACTGTGGAAAAGCACTTTCATTGAGAGGGGTTGCCAAGCTTCTAAGAAATAACGAGTATCCGAAATATCAGCAAATATTTTTTCACCCAATCTTGATGATACTTGGTGGTAATGATCAGTACACAAATCCCACGTGGCTTACCAAATTTTGTTCTTCTAGGTTGAAGCGTTCGTCTACAGTAGCAGTTTTTATATTTAGGTTTCCCTCTGTTCTCTCCTATATAGATAGATGAATTTGGAACTCTAAATCCAACATGGTTTGTAGTAGCTCTTTGAAACTTGACAAAATGAAGGAGTTCTCAGTTTTGTCTCTATGGTTTGTTCCTCTTAAAGTAGACCTAGGCACAGACTGTGGAAAGCACTTTCATTGAGATTGGTTGCCAAGCTTCTAAGAAATAACGAGTTTCCGAAATACCAGCTAATATTTTTTCACCCAATCTTGATGATACTTGGTGGTAGTGATCAGTACACAAATCTCACTTGGCTCACCACATTTTGTTCTTCTAGGTTGAAGCGTTCGTCTACAGTAGCACTTTTTATATTTAGGTTTCTCTCTGTTCTCTCCTATATAGATAGATGAATTTGGAACTCTAAATCCAACATGATTGTAGTAGCTCTTTGTAACTTGACAAAATAAAGGAGTTCTCAATTTTGTCTTTATGGTTTGTTTCCTCTTCAAGTAGCCCTAGGCACAGACTGTGGAAAAGCACTTTCATTGAGAGGGGTTGCCAAGCTTCTAAGAAATAACGAGTTTCCGAAATACCAGCAAATATTTTTTCACCCAAATTTGATGATTCTTTTTGGTAATGATCAGTACACAAATCCCACTTGGCTCACCAAATTTTGTTCTTCTAGGTTGAAGCGTTCGTCTACAGTAGCAGTTTTTATATTTAGGTTTCCCTCTGTTCTCTCCTATACAGATAGATGAATTTGGAACTCTAAATCCAACATGGTTTGTAGTAGCTCTTTGAAACTTGAGAAAATAAAGGAGTTCTCAGTTTTGTCTCTATGGTTTGTTTCCTCTTAAAGTAGCCCTAGGCAAGGACTGTGGAAAGCACTTTCATTGAGATGGGTTGCCAAGCTTCTAAGAAATAACGAGTTTCCGAAATAGCAGCAAATATTTTTTCACACAATCTAGTTGATACTTGGTGGTAATGATCAGTACACAAATCCCACTTGGCTCACCAAATTTTGTTCTTCTAGGTTGAAGCGTTCGTCTACAGTAACAGTTTTTATATTTAGGTTTCTCTCAGTTCTCTCCTATATAGATAGATGAATTTGGAACTCTAAATCCAACATGGTTTGTAGTAGCTATTTGAAACTTGACAAAATAAAGGAGTTCTCAGATTAGTCTCTATGGTTTGTTTCCTCTTCAAGTAGCCCTAGGCACAGACTGTGCAAAAGCACTTTCATTGAGAGGGGTTGCCAAGCTTCTAAGAAATAACGAGTTTCCGAAATACCAGCAAATATTTTTTCACCCAATCTTGATGATACTTGGTGGTAATGATCAGTACACAAATCCCACTTGGCTTACCAAATTTTGTTCTTCTAAGTTGAAGCGTTCGTCTACAGTAGGAGTTTTTATATTTAGGTTTCCCTCTGTTCTCTCCTATATAGATAGATGAATTTGGAACTCTAAATCCAACATGGTTTGTAGTAGCTCTTTGAAACTTGACAAAATAATGGAGTTCTCAGATTTGTCTCTATGGTTTGTTTCCTCTTCACATAGCCCTAGCCACAGACTGTGGAAAATCATTTTCATTGAGAGGGGTTGCCAAGCTTCTAAGAAATAACGAGTTTCCGAAATACCAGCAAATATTTTTTCACCCAATCTTGATGATACTTGGTGGTAATGATCAGTACACAAATCCCACTTGGCTCACCAAATTTTGTTCGTCTAGGTTGAAGTGTTCGTAGACAGTATCAGTTTTTATATTTAGGTTTCCCTCGATTCTCTGATATATAGATGGATGAATTTGGAACTCTAAATCCAACATGGTTTTTAGTACATCTTTGAAACTTGACAAAATAAAGGAGTTCTCAGTTTTGTCTCTATGGTTTGTTTCCTGTTCAAGTAGCCCTAGGCACAGACTGTGGAAAGCACTTTCATTGAGAGGGGTTGCCAAGCTTCTACGAAATAACGAGTTTCTGAAATACCAGCAAATATTTTTTCACCCAATCTTGATAATACTTGGTGGTAATGATCAGTACACAAATCCCACTTGGCTCACCAAATTTTGTTCTTCTAGGTTGAAGCTTTCGTCTACAGTCGCAGTTTTTATATTTAGGTTTCCCTCTGTTCTCTCCTATATAGATAGATGAATTTGGAACTATAAATCCAACATGGATTGTAGTAGCTCATTGAAACTTGACAAAATAAAGGATTTCTCAGTTTTGTCTCTATGGTTTGTTTCCTCTTAAAGTAGCCCTAGGCACAGACTGTGGAAAAGCACTTTCACTGAGAGGGTTTGCCAAGCTTCTAAGAAATTACGAGTTTCGAAATACCAGCAAATATTTTTTCACCCAATATTGATGATACTTGGTGGTAATGATCTGTACCCAAATCCCACTTGGCTCACCAAATTTTGTTCTTCTAGGATGAAGCATTCGTCTACAGTAGCAGTTTTTATATTTCTTTCCCCTCTGTTCTCTCCTATATAGATAGATGAATTTGGAACTCTAAATCCAGCATGGTTTGTAGTAGCTCTTTGAAACTTGACAAAATAAAGAAATTCCCTGTTTTGTCTCTATGGTTTGTTTCCTCTTCAAGTAGCCCTAGGCACAGACTGTGGATAAGCACTTTCATTGAGAGGGGTTGCCAAGCTTCTAAGAAATAACGAGTTTCCCAAATACCAGCAAATATTTTTTCACCCAAATTTAATGATACTTGGTGGTAATGATCAGTACACAAATCCCACTTGGCTTACCAAATTTTGTTCTTCTAGGTTGAAGCGTTCGTCTACAGTAGCAGTTTTTATATTTATTTTTCCCTCTGTCCTCTCCTATATAGATAGATGAATTTGGAACTCTAAATCCAACATGGTTTGTAGTAACACTTTGAAACTTGACAAAATAAAGGAGTTCTCAGATTTGTCTCTGTGGTTTGTTTCCTCTTCACATAGCCCTAGGCACAAACTGTGGAAAAGCACTTTCATTGAGAGGGGTTGCCAAGCTTCTAAGAAATAACGAGTTTCCGAAATACCAGCAAATATTTTTTCACCAAATCTTGATGATACTTGGTGCTAATGATCAGTACACAAATCCCACTTGGCTCACCAAATTTTGTTCTTCTAGGTTGAAGCGTTCGTCTACAGTAGCAGTTTTTATATTTAGGTTTCTCTCTGTTCTCTCCTATATAGATAGATGAATTTGGAACTCTAAATCCAACATGGTTTGTAGTAGCTCTTTGAAACTTGACAAAATAAAGGAGGTCTCAGATTTGTCTCTATGGTTTGTTTCCTCTTCAAGTAGCCCTAGGCACAGACTGTGGAAAAGCACTTTCATTGAGAGGGGTTGCCAAGCTTCTAAGAAATAACGAGTTTCGAAATACCAGCAAATATTTTTTCACCAATATTTGATGATTCTTGGTGGTAATGATCAGTACACAAATCCCACTTGGCTCACGAAATTTTGTTCTTCTAGTTTGAAGCGTTCGTCTACAGTAGCATTTTTTATATTTAGGTTTCCCTTTGTTCTCTCCTATGTAGATAGATGAATTTGGAACTCTAAATCCAACATGGTTTGTAGTAGCTCTTTGAAACTTGACAAAATAAAGGAGTTCTCAGTTTTGTCTCTATGGTTTGTTTCCTCTTCAAGCAGCCCTAGGCACAGACTGTGGAAAGCACTTTCATTGAGAGGGGTTGCCAAGCTTCTAAGAAATAACGAGTTTCCGAAATACCAGCAAATATTTTTTCACCCAATCTTGGTGGTAATAATCAGTACACAAATCCCACTTGGCTCACCAAATTTTGTTCTTCTAGGTTGAAGCGTTCGTCTACAGTAGCAGTTTTTATATTTAGGTTTCCCTCTCTTCTCTCCCATATAGATAGATGAATTTGGAACTCTAAATCCAACATGGTTTGAAGTAGCTTTTTGAAACTTGACAAAATAAAGGAGTTCTCAGTTTTGTCTCTATGGTTTGTTTCCTCTTCAAGTAGCACTAGGCACAGACTGTGGAAAAGCACTTTCATTGAGAGGTGTTGCCAAGCTTCTAAGAAATTACGAGTTTCCGAAATACCAGCAAATATTTTTTCACCAAATCTTGATGATACTTGGTGCTAATGATCAGTACACAAATCCCACTTGGCTCACCAAATTTTGTTCTTCTAAGTTGAAGCGTTCGTCTACAGTAGCAGTTTTTTTATTTAGGTTTCCCTCTGTTCTCTCCTACATAGAAATATGAATTTGGAACTCTAAATCCAACATGGTTTGTAGTAGCTCTTTGAAACTTGACAAAATAAAGGAGGTCTCAGTTTTGTCTCTATGGTTTGTTTCCTCTTCAAGTAGCCCTAGGCACAGACTGTGGAAAAGCACTTTAATTGAGAGGGGTTCCCAAGCTTCTAAGAAATAACGAGTTTCCGAAATACCAGCAAATATTTTTTCACCCAATCTTGATGATACTTGGTGCTAATGATCAGTACACAAATCCCACTTGGCTCACCAAATTTTGTTCTTCTAGTTTGAAGCGTTCGTCTACAGTAGCAGTTTTTATATTTAGGTTTCCCTCTCTTCTCTCCCATATAGATAGATGAATTTGGAACTCTAAATCCAACATGGTTTGAAGTAGCTCTTGAAACTTGACAAAATAAAGGAGTTCTCAGTTTTGTCTCTATGGTTTGTTTCCTCTTCAAGTAGCCGTAGGCACAGACTGTGGGAAAGCACTTTCATTGAGAGGGGTTGCCAAGCTTCTAAGAAATAACGAGTTTCAAAATACCAGCAAATATTTTTTCACCAAATTTGATGATTCTTGGTGGTAACGATCAGTACACAAATCCCACTTGGCTCACGAAATTTTGTTTTTCTAGGTTGAAGCGTTCGTCTACAGTAGCAGTTTTTATATTTAAGTTTCCCTCGGTTCTCTCCTATATAGATAGATGAATTTGGAACTCTAAATCCAACATGGTTTGTAGTAGCTCTTTGAAACTTGACAAAAATAATGGAGTTCTCAGATTTTTCTCTATGGTTTGTTTCCTCTTCAAGTAGCCCTAGGCACAAACTTTGGAAAAGCGCTTTCATTGAGAGGGGTTGCCAAGCTTCTAAGAAATAACGAGTTTCCGAAATACCAGCAAATATTTTTTCACCCAATCTTGATGACACTTGGAGTTAATGATCAGTACACAAATCCCACTTGGCTCACCAAATTTTGTTCTTCTTGGTTCAAGCGTTCGTCTACAGTAGCAGTTTTTATATTTAGGTTTCCCTCTGTTCTCTCCTATACAGATAGATGAATTTGGAACTCTAAACCAACATGGTTTGTAGTAGCTCTTTGAAACTTGAGAAAATAAAGGTTTTCTCAGTTTTGTCTCTATGGTTTGTTCCTCTTAAAGTAGCCCTAGGCAAGGACTGTGGAAAGCACTTTCATTGAGATGGGTTGCCAAGCTTCTAAGAAATAACGAGTTTCCGAAATAGCAGCAAATATTTTTTCACACAATCTAGTTGATACTTGGTGGTAATGATCAGTACACAAATCCCACTTGGCTCACCAAATTTTTGTTCTTCTAGGTTGAAGCGTTCGTCTACAGTAACAGTTTTTATATTTAGGTTTCTCTCAGTTCTCTCCTATATAGATAGATGAATTTGGAACTCTAAATCCAACATGGTTTGTAGTAGCTATTTGAAACTTGACAAAATAAAGGAGTTCTCAGATTAGTCTCTATGGTTTGTTTCCTCTTCAAGTAGCCCTAGGCACAGACTGTGGAAAAGCACTTTCATTGAGAGGGGTTGCCAAGCTTCTAAGAAATAACGAGTTTCCGAAATACCAGCAAATATTTTTTCACCAAATCTTGATGATACTTGGTGGTAATGATCAGTACACAAATCCCACTTGGCTTACCAAATTTTGTTCTTCTAAGTTGAAGCGTTCGTCTACAGTAGGAGTTTTTATATTTAGGTTTCCCTCTGTTCTCTCCTATATAGATAGATGAATTTGGAACTCTAAATCCAACATGGTTTGTAGTAGCTCTTTGAAACTTGACAAAATAATGGAGTTCTCAGATTTGTCTCTATGGTTTGTTTCCTCTTCACATAGCCCTAGCCACAGACTGTAGAAAAACATTTTCATTGAGAGGGGTTGCCAAGCTTCTAAGAAATAACGAGTTTCCGAAATACCAGCAAATATTTTTTCACCCAATCTTGATGATACTTGGTGGTAATGATCAGTACACAAATCCCACTTGGCTCACCAAATTTTGTTCGTCTAGGTTGAAGTGTTCGTAGACTGTATCAGTTTTTATATTTAGGTTTCCCTCGATTCTCTGATATATAGATGGATGAATTTGGAACTCTAAATCCAACATGGTTTTTAGTACATCTTTGAAACTTGACAAAATAAAGGAGTTCTCAGTTTTGTCTCTATGGTTTGTTTCCTGTTCAAGTAGCCCTAGGCACAGACTGTGGAAAGCACTTTCATTGAGAGGGGTTGCCAAGCTTCTACGAAATAACGAGTTTCTGAAATACCAGCAAATATTTTTTTCACCCAATCTTGATAATACTTGGTGGTAATGATCAGTACACAAATCCCACTTGGCTCACCAAATTTTGTTCTTCTAGGTTGAAGCTTTCGTCTACAGTCGCAGTTTTTATATTTAGGTTTCCCTCTGTTCTCTCCTATATAGATAGATGAATTTGGAACTATAAATCCAACATGGATTGTAGTAGCTCATTGAAACTTGACAAAATAAAGGATTTCTCAGTTTTGTCTCTATGGTTTGTTTCCTCTTAAAGTAGACCTAGGCACAGACTGTGGAAATCACTTTCATTGAGATGGGTTGCCAAGCTTCTAAGAAATAACGAGTTTCCGAAATACCAGCAAATATTTTTTCACACAATCTTGTTGATACTTGGTGGTAATGATCAGTACACAAATCCCACTTGGCTCACCATATTTTGTTCTTCTAGGTTGATGCGTTCATCTACAGTAGCTGTTTTTATATTTAGGTTTCCCTCTGTTCTCTCCTATATAGATAGATGAATTTGGAACTCTAAATCCAACATGGTTTGTAGTAGCTCTTTGAAACTTGACAAAATAAAGGAGTTCTCAGTTTTGTCTCTAAGGATTGTTTCCTCTTCAAGTAGCCCTAGGCACAGACTGTGGAAAAGCACTTTCATTGAGAGGGGTTGCCAAGCTTCTAAGAAATAACGAGTATCCGAAATACCAGCAAATATTTTTTCACCCAATCTTGATGATACTTGGTGGTAATGATCAGTACACAAATCCCACGTGGCTTACCAAATTTTGTTCTTCTAGTTTGAAGCGTTCGTCTACAGTAGCAGTTTTTATATTTAGGTTTCCCTCTGTTGTCTCCTATATAGATAGATGAATTTGGAACTCTAAATCCAACATGCTTTGTAGTAGCTCCTTGAAACTTGACAAAATAAAGGAGTTCTCATTTTTGTCTCTATGGTTTGTTTCCTCTTCAAGTAGCCCTAGGCACAGACTGTGGAAAAGCACTTTCACTGAGAGGGTTTGCCAAGCTTCTAAGAAATTACGAGTTTCGAAATACCAGCAAATATTTTTTCACCCAATATTGATGATACTTGGTGGTAATGATCTGTACCCAAATCCCACTTGGCTCACCAAATTTTGTTCTTCTAGGATGAAGCATTCGTCTACAGTAGCAGTTTTTATATTTCTTTCCCCTCTGTTCTCTCCTATATAGATAGATGAATTTGGAACTCTAAATCCAGCATGGTTTGTAGTAGCTCTTTGAAACTTGACAAAATAAAGAAATTCCCTGTTTTGTCTCTATGGTTTGTTTCCTCTTCAAGTAGCCCTAGGCACAGACTGTGGATAAGCACTTTCATTGAGAGGGGTTGCCAAGCTTCTAAGAAATAACGAGTTTCCCAAATACCAGCAAATATTTTTTCACCCAAATTTAATGATACTTGGTGGTAATGATCAGTACACAAATCCCACTTGGCTTACCAAATTTTTGTTCTTCTAGGTTGAAGCGTTCGTCTACAGTAGCAGTTTTTATATTTATTTTTCCCTCTGTCCTCTCCTATATAGATAGATGAATTTGGAACTCTAAATCCAACATGGTTTGTAGTAACACTTTGAAACTTGACAAAATAAAGGGAGTTCTCAGATTTGTCTCTGTGGTTTGTTCCTCTTCACATAGCCCTAGGCACAAACTGTGGAAAAGCACTTTCATTGAGAGGGGTTGGCAAGCTTCTAAGAAATAACGAGTTTCCGAAATACCAGCAAATATTTTTCACCAAATCTTGATGATACTTGGTGCTAATGATCAGTACACAAATCCCACTTGGCTCACCAAATTTTGTTCTTCTAGGTTGAAGCGTTCGTCTACAGTAGCAGTTTTATATTTAGGTTTCTCTCTGTTCTCTCCTATATAGATAGATGGAATTTGGAACTCTAAATCCAACATGGTTTGTAGTAGCTCTTTGAAACTTGACAAAATAAAGGAGGTCTCAGATTTGTCTCTATGGTTTGTTTCCTCTTCAAGTAGCCCTAGGCACAGACTGTGGAAAAGCACTTTCATTGAGAGGGGTTGCCAAGCTTCTAAGAAATAACGAGTTTCGAAATACCAGCAAATATTTTTTCACCAATATTTGATGATTCTTGGTGGTAATGATCAGTACACAAATCCCACTTGGCTCACGAAATTTTGTTCTTCTAGTTTGAAGCGTTCGTCTACAGTAGCATTTTTTATATTTAGTTTCCCTTTGTTCTCTCCTATGTAGATAGATGAATTTGGAACTCTAAATCCAACATGGTTTGTAGTAGCTCTTTGAAACTTGACAAAATAAAGGAGTTCTCAGTTTTGTCTCTATGGTTTGTTTCCTCTTCAAGCAGCCCTAGGCACAGACTGTGGAAAGCACTTTCATTGAGAGGGGTTGCCAAGCTTCTAAGAAATAACGAGTTTCCGAAATACCAGCAAATATTTTTTCACCCAATCTTGATGATACTTGGTGGTAATAATCAGTACACAAATCCCACTTGGCTCACCAAATTTTGTTCTTCTAGGTTGAAGCGTTCGTCTACAGTAGCAGTTTTTATATTTAGGTTTCCCTCTCTTCTCTCCCATATAGATAGATGAATTTGGAACTCTAAATCCAACATGGTTTGAAGTAGCTTTTTGAAACTTGACAAAATAAAGGAGTTCTCAGTTTTGTCTCTATGGTTTGTTTCCTCTTCAAGTAGCACTAGGCACAGACTGTGGAAAAGCACTTTCATTGAGAGGTGTTGCCAAGCTTCTAAGAAATTACGAGTTTCCGAAATACCAGCAAATATTTTTTCACCAAATCTTGATGATACTTGGTGCTAATGATCAGTACACAAATCCCACTTGGCTCACCAAATTTTGTTCTTCTAAGTTGAAGCGTTCGTCTACAGTAGCAGTTTTTTTATTTAGGTTTCCCTCTGTTCTCTCCTACATAGAAATATGAATTTGGAACTCTAAATCCAACATGGTTTGTAGTAGCTCTTTGAAACTTGACAAAATAAAGGAGGTCTCAGTTTTGTCTCTGTGGTTTGTTTCCTCTTCAAGTAGCCCTAGGCACAGACTGTGGAAAAGCACTTTAATTGAGAGGGGTTCCCAAGCTTCTAAGAAATAACGAGTTTCCGAAATACCAGCAAATATTTTTTCACCCAATCTTGATGATACTTGGTGCTAATGATCAGTGCACAAATCCCACTTGGCTCACCAAATTTTGTTCTTCTAGTTTGAAGCGTTCGTCTACAGTAGCAGTTTTTATATTTAGGTTTCCCTCTCTTCTCTCCCATATAGATAGATGAATTTGGAACTCTAAATCCAACATGGTTTGAAGTAGCTCTTTGAAACTTGACAAAATAAAGGAGTTCTCAGTTTTGTCTCTATGGTTTGTTTCCTCTTCAAGTAGCCGTAGGCACAGACTGTGGGAAAGCACTTTCATTGAGAGGGGTTGCCAAGCTTCTAAGAAATAACGAGTTTCAAAATACCAGCAAATATTTTTTCACCCAAATTTGATGATTCTTGGTGGTAACGATCAGTACACAAATCCCACTTGGCTCACGAAATTTTGTTTTTCTAGGTTGAAGCGTTCGTCTACAGTAGCAGTTTTTATATTTAAGTTTCCCTCGGTTCTCTCCTATATAGATAGATGAATTTGGAACTCTAAATCCAACATGGTTTGTAGTAGCTCTTTGAAACTTGACAAAATAATGGAGTTCTCAGATTTTTCTCTATGGTTTGTTTCCTCTTCAAGTAGCCCTAGGCACAAACTTTGGAAAAGCGCTTTCATTGAGAGGGGTTGCCAAGCTTCTAAGAAATAACGAGTTTCCGAAATACCAGCAAATATTTTTTCACCCAATCTTGATGACACTTGGAGTTAATGATCAGTACACAAATCCCACTTGGCTCACCAAATTTTGTTCTTCTTGGTTCAAGCGTTCGTCTACAGTAGCAGTTTTTATATTTAGGTTTCCCTCTGTTCTCTCCTATACAGATAGATGAATTTGGAACTCTAAACCAACATGGTTTGTAGTAGCTCTTTGAAACTTGAGAAAATAAAGGTTTTCTCAGTTTTGTCTCTATGGTTTGTTTCCTCTTAAAGTAGCCCTAGGCAAGGACTGTGGAAAGCACTTTCATTGAGATGGGTTGCCAAGCTTCTAAGAAATAAAGAGTTTCCGAAATAGCAGCAAATATTTTTTCACACAATCTAGTTGATACTTGGTGGTAATGATCAGTACACAAATCCCACTTGGCTCACCAAATTTTGTTCTTCTAGGTTGAAGCGTTCGTCTACAGTAACAGTTTTTATATTTAGGTTTCTCTCAGTTCTCTCCTATATAGATAGATGAATTTGGAACTCTAAATCCAACATGGTTTGTAGTAGCTATTTGAAACTTGACAAAATAAAGGAGTTCTCAGATTAGTCTCTATGGTTTGTTTCCTCTTCAAGTAGCCCTAGGCACAGACTGTGGAAAAGCACTTTCATTGAGAGGGGTTGCCAAGCTTCTAAGAAATAACGAGTTTCCGAAATACCAGCAAATATTTTTTCACCAAATCTTGATGATACTTGGTGGTAATGATCAGTACACAAATCCCACTTGGCTTACCAAATTTTGTTCTTCTAAGTTGAAGCGTTCGTCTACAGTAGGAGTTTTTATATTTAGGTTTCCCTCTGTTCTCTCCTATATAGATAGATGAATTTGGAACTCTAAATCCAACATGGTTTGTAGTAGCTCTTTGAAACTTGACAAAATAATGGAGTTCTCAGATTTGTCTCTATGGTTTGTTTCCTCTTCACATAGCCCTAGCCACAGACTGTGGAAAATCATTTTCATTGAGAGGGGTTGCCAAGCTTCTAAGAAATAACGAGTTTCCGAAATACCAGCAAATATTTTTTCACCCAATCTTGATGATACTTGGTGGTAATGATCAGTACACAAATCCCACTTGGCTCACCAAATTTTGTTCGTCTAGGTTGAAGTGTTCGTAGACAGTATCAGTTTTTATATTTAGGTTTCCCTCGATTCTCTGATATATAGATGGATGAATTTGGAACTCTAAATCCAACATGGTTTTTAGTACATCTTTGAAACTTGACAAAATAAAGGAGTTCTCAGTTTTGTCTCTATGGTTTGTTTCCTGTTCAAGTAGCCCTAGGCACAGACTGTGGAAAGCACTTTCATTGAGAGGGGTTGCCAAGCTTCTACGAAATAACGAGTTTCTGAAATACCAGCAAATATTTTTTCACCCAATCTTGATAATACTTGGTGGTAATGATCAGTACACAAATCCCACTTGGCTCACCAAATTTTGTTCTTCTAGGTTGAAGCTTTCGTCTACAGTCGCAGTTTTTATATTTAGGTTTCCCTCTGTTCTCTCCTATATAGATAGATGAATTTGGAACTATAAATCCAACATGGATTGTAGTAGCTCATTGAAACTTGACAAAATAAAGGATTTCTCAGTTTTGTCTCTATGGTTTGTTTCCTCTTAAAGTAGACCTAGGCACAGACTGTGGAAATCACTTTCATTGAGATGGGTTGCCAAGCTTCTAAGAAATAACGAGTTTCCGAAATACCAGCAAATATTTTTTCACACAATCTTGTTGATACTTGGTGGTAATGATCAGTACACAAATCCCACTTGGCTCACCATATTTTGTTCTTCTAGGTTGATGCGTTCATCTACAGTAGCTGTTTTTATATTTAGGTTTCCCTCTGTTCTCTCCTATATAGATAGATGAATTTGGAACTCTAAATCCAACATGGTTTGTAGTAGCTCTTTGAAACTTGACAAAATAAAGGAGTTCTCAGTTTTGTCTCTAAGGATTGTTTCCTCTTCAAGTAGCCCTAGGCACAGACTGTGGAAAAGCACTTTCATTGAGAGGGGTTGCCAAGCTTCTAAGAAATAACGAGTATCCGAAATACCAGCAAATATTTTTTCACCCAATCTTGATGATACTTGGTGGTAATGATCAGTACACAAATCCCACGTGGCTTACCAAAATTTTGTTCTTCTAGTTTGAAGCGTTCGTCTACAGTAGCAGTTTTTATATTTAGGTTTCCCTCTGTTGTCTCCTATATAGATAGATGAATTTGGAACTCTAAATCCAACATGCTTTGTAGTAGCTCCTTGAAACTTGACAAAATAAAGGAGTTCTCATTTTTGTCTCTATGGTTTGTTTCCTCTTCAAGTAGCCCTAGGCACAGACTGTGGAAAAGCACTTTCACTGAGAGGGTTTGCCAAGGCTTCTAAGAAATTACGAGTTTCGAAATACCAGCAAATATTTTTTCACCCAATATTGATGATACTTGGTGGTAATGATCTGTACCCAAATCCCACTTGGCTCACCAAATTTTGTTCTTCTAGGATGAAGCATTCGTCTACAGTAGCAGTTTTTATATTTCTTTCCCCTCTGTTCTCTCCTATATAGATAGATGAATTTGGAACTCTAAATCCAGCATGGTTTGTAGTAGCTCTTTGAAACTTGACAAAATAAAGAAATTCCCTGTTTTGTCTCTATGGTTTGTTTCCTCTTCAAGTAGCCCTAGGCACAGACTGTGGATAAGCACTTTCATTGAGAGGGGTTGCCAAGCTTCTAAGAAATAACGAGTTTCCCAAATACCAGCAAATATTTTTTCACCCAAATTTAATGATACTTGGTGGTAATGATCAGTACACAAATCCCACTTGGCTTACCAAATTTTGTTCTTCTAGGTTGAAGCGTTCGTCTACAGTAGCAGTTTTTTATATTTATTTTTCCCTCTGTCCTCTCCTATATAGATAGATGAATTTGGAACTCTAAATCCAACATGGTTTGTAGTAACACTTTGAAACTTGACAAAATAAAGGAGTTCTCAGATTTGTCTCTGTGGGTTTGTTTCCTCTTCACATAGCCCTAGGCACAAACTGTGGAAAAGCACTTTCATTGAGAGGGGTTGGCAAGCTTCTAAGAAATAACGAGTTTCCGAAATACCAGCAAATATTTTTTCACCAAATCTTGATGATACTTGGTGCTAATGATCAGTACACAAATCCCACTTGGCTCACCAAATTTTTGTTCTTCTAGGTTGAAGCGTTCGTCTACAGTAGCAGTTTTTTATATTTAGGTTTCTCTCTGTTCTCTCCTATATAGATAGATGAATTTGGAACTCTAAATCCAACATGGTTTGTAGTAGCTCTTTGAAACTTGACAAAATAAAGGAGGTCTCAGATTTGTCTCTATGGTTTGTTTCCTCTTCAAGTAGCCCTAGGCACAGACTGTGGAAAAGCACTTTCATTGAGAGGGGTTGCCAAGCTTCTAAGAAATAACGAGTTTCGAAATACCAGCAAATATTTTTTCACCAATATTTGATGATTCTTGGTGGTAATGATCAGTACACAAATCCCACTTGGCTCACGAAATTTTGTTCTTCTAGTTTGAAGCGTTCGTCTACAGTAGCATTTTTTTATATTTAGGTTTCCCTTTGTTCTCTCCTATGTAGATAGATGAATTTGGAACTCTAAATCCAACATGGTTTGTAGTAGCTCTTTGAAACTTGACAAAATAAAGGAGTTCTCAGTTTTGTCTCTATGGTTTGTTTCCTCTTCAAGCAGCCCTAGGCACAGACTGTGGAAAGCACTTTCATTGAGAGGGGTTGCCAAGCTTCTAAGAAATAACGAGTTTCCGAAATACCAGCAAATATTTTTTCACCCAATCTTGATGATACTTGGTGGTAATAATCAGTACACAAATCCCACTTGGCTCACCAAATTTTGTTCTTCTAGGTTGAAGCGTTCGTCTACAGTAGCAGTTTTTATATTTAGGTTTCCCTCTCTTCTCTCCCATATAGATAGATGAATTTGGAACTCTAAATCCAACATGGTTTGAAGTAGCTTTTGAAACTTGACAAAATAAAGGAGTTCTCAGTTTTGTCTCTATGGTTTGTTTCCTCTTCAAGTAGCACTAGGCACAGACTGTGGAAAAGCACTTTCATTGAGAGGTGTTGCCAAGCTTCTAAGAAATTACGAGTTTCCGAAATACCAGCAAATATTTTTTCACCAAATCTTGATGATACTTGGTGCTAATGATCAGTACACAAATCCCACTTGGCTCACCAAATTTTGTTCTTCTAAGTTGAAGCGTTCGTCTACAGTAGCAGTTTTTTTATTTAGGTTTCCCTCTGTTCTCTCCTACATAGAAATATGAATTTGGAACTCTAAATCCAACATGGTTTGTAGTAGCTCTTTGAAACTTGACAAAATAAAGGAGGTCTCAGTTTTGTCTCTATGGTTTGTTTCCTCTTCAAGTAGCCCTAGGCACAGACTGTGGAAAAGCACTTTAATTGAGAGGGGTTCCCAAGCTTCTAAGAAATAACGAGTTTCCGAAATACCAGCAAATATTTTTTCACCCAATCTTGATGATACTTGGTGCTAATGATCAGTACACAAATCCCACTTGGCTCACCAAATTTTGTTCTTCTAGTTTGAAGCGTTCGTCTACAGTAGCAGTTTTTATATTTAGGTTTCCCTCTCTTCTCTCCCATATAGATAGATGAATTTGGAACTCTAAATCCAACATGGTTTGAAGTAGCTCTTTGAAACTTGACAAAATAAAAGAGTTCTCAGTTTTGTCTCTATGGTTTGTTTCCTCTTCAAGTAGCCGTAGGCACAGACTGTGGGAAAGCACTTTCATTGAGAGGGGTTGCCAAGCTTCTAAGAAATAACGAGTTTCAAAATACCAGCAAATATTTTTTCACCCAAATTTGATGATTCTTGGTGGTAACGATCAGTACACAAATCCCACTTGGCTCACCAAATTTTGTTCTTCTTGGTTCAAGCGTTCGTCTACAGTAGCAGTTTTTATATTTAGGTTTCCCTCTGTTCTCTCCTATACAGATAGATGAATTTGGAACTCTAAATACAACATGGTTTGTAGTAGCTCTTTGAAACTTGACAAAATAAAGGAGTTCTGAGATTTGCCTCTATGGTTTGTTTCCCTCTTAAAGTAGCCCTAGGCACAGACTGTGGAATAGCACTTTCATTGAGAGGGGTTGCCAAGCTTCTAACTTCTAAGAAATAAGGAGTTTCCGAATACCAGCAAATATTTTTTCACCCAATCTTGATGATACTTGGTGGTAATGATCAGTACACAAATCCCACTTGGCTTACCAAATTTTGTTCTTCTAGGTTGAAGCGTTCGTCTACAGTAGCAGTTTTTATATTTAAGTTTCCCTCGGTTCTCTCCTATATAGATAGATGAATTTGGTACTCTAAATCCAACATGGTTTGTAGTAGCTCTTTAAAACTGACAAAATAAAGGAGTTCTCAGTTTTGTCTCTATGGTTTGTTTCCTCTTCAAGAGGCCTAGGCACAGACTGTGGAAAAGCACTTTAATTGAGAGGGGTTGCCAAGCTTCTGAGAAATAACGAGTTTCCGAAATACCAGCAAATATTTTTTCACCCAAACGTGATGATACATGTTGCTAATGATCCGTACACAGATCCCACTTGGCTCACCAAATTATGTTCTTCTAGGTTGAAGCGTTCGTCTACAGTAGCAGTTTTTATATTTAGGTTTCCCTCTGTTCTCTCCTGTATAGATAGATGAATTTGGAACTCTAAATCCAACATGGTTTGTAGTAGCTCTTTGAAACTTGACAAAATAAAGGACTTCTCAGTTTTGTCTCTATGGATTGTTTCCTCTTCAATTAGCACTAGGCACACACTGTGGAAAAGCACTTTCATTGAGAGGGGTTGCCAAGCTTCTAAGAAATAACGAGTTTCTGAAATACCAGCAAATATTTTTTCACCCAATCTTGATGATACTTGTTGCTAATGATCAGTACACAAATCCCACTTGGCTCACCAAATTGTCTTCTGCTAGGTTGAAGCGTTCGCCTACAGTAGCAGTTTTTATATTTAGGTTTCCCTCTGTTCTCTCCTATATAGATATATGAATTTGGAACTCTAAATCCAACAGGGATGTAGTAGCTCTTTGAAACTTGACAAAATAAAGGAGTTCTCAGTTTTGTCTCTATGGTTTGTTTCCTCTTCAAGTAGCCCTAGGCACAGACACTGGAAAAGCACTTTCATTGAGAGAGTTTGCCAAGCTTCTAAGAAATTACATGTTTCCGAAATACCAGCAAATATTTTTTCACCCAATCTTGATGATACTTGGTGGTAATGATCAGTACACAAATCCCAATTGGCTCACCAAATTTTGTTCTTCTAGGTTGAAGCGTTCGTCTACTGTAGCAGTTTTTATATTTAGGTTTCTCTCTGTTCTCTCCTATATAGATAGATGAATTTGGAACTCTAAATCCAACATGGATTGTAGTAGCTCTTTGAAACTTGACAAAATAAAGGATTTCTCAGTTTTGTCTCTATGGTTAGTTTCCTCTTCAAGTAGCCCTAGGCACAGACTGTGGAAAAGCACTTTCATTGAGAGGGGTTGCCAAGCTTCTAAGAAATAACGAGTTTCCAAAATACCAGCCAATAGTTTTTCACCCAATCTTGATGATACTTGGTGGGAATGATCAGTACACAGATCCCACTTGGCTCACCAATTTTGTTCTTCTATGTTGAAGCGTTCGTCTACAGTAGCAGTTTTTATATTTAGGTTTCACTCTGTTCTCTCATATGTAGATAGATGAATTTGGAACTCTAAATCAAACATGGTTTGTAGTAGCTCTTTGAAACTTGACAAAATAAAGGAGTTCTCAGTTTTGTCTCTATGGATTGTTTCCTCTTCAATTAGCACTAGGCACACACTGTGGAAAAGCACTTTCATTGAGAGGGGTTGCCAAGCTTCTAAGAAATAACGAGTTTCTGAAATACCAGCAAATATTTTTTCACCCAATCTTGATGATTCTTGTTGCTAATGATCAGTACACAAATCTCACTTGGCTCACCAAATTGTGTTCTGCTAGGTTGAAGCGTTCGCCTACAGTAGCAGTTTTTATATTTAGGTTTCCCTCTGTTCTCTCCTATATGGATATATGAATTTGGAACTCTAAATCCAACATGGTTTGTAGTAGTTCTTTGAAACTTGACAAAATAAAGGAGTTCTCAGTTTTGTCTCTTTGGTTTGTTTCCTCTTCAAGTAGCCCTAGGCACAGACCGTGGAAAAGCACTTTCATTGAGAGAGTTTGCCAAGCTTCTAAGAAATTACAAGTTTCCGAAATACCAGCAAATATTTTTTCACCCAATCTTGATGATACTTGGTGGTAATGATCAGTACCCAAATCTTAATTGGCTCACCAAATTTTGTTCTTCTAGGTTGAAGCGTTCGTCTACAGTAGCAGTTTTTATATTTAGGTTTCTCTCTGTTCTCTCCTATATAGATAGATGAATTTGGAACTCTAAATCCAACATGGATTGTAGTAGCTCTTTGAAACTTGTCAAAATAAAGGAGTTCTCAGTTTTGTCTCTATGGTTTGTTTCCTCTTCAAGTAGCCCTAGGCACAGACTCGGGAAAAGCACTTTCATTGAGAGGGGTTGCCAAGCTTCTAAGAAATAACGATTTTCCGAAGTACCAGCAAATATTTTTTCACCCAATCTTGATGATACTGGTTGCTAATGATCAGTACACAAATCCCACTTGGCTCCCCAAATTCTGTTCTTCTAGGTTGAAGGGTTCGCCTACAGTAGAAGTTTTTATATTTAGGTTTCCCTCTGTTCTCTCATATATAGATATATGAATTTGGAACTCTAAATCCAAAATGGTTTGTAGTAGCTCTTTGAAACTTGACAAAATAAAGGAGTTCTCAGTTTTGTCTCTATGGTTTGTTTCCTCTTCAAGTAGCCCTAGGCACAGACTGTGGAAAAGCACTTTCATTGAGAGAGTTTGCCAAGCTTCTAAGAAATTACAAGTTTCCGAAATACCAGCAAATATTTTTTCACCCAATCTTGATGATACTTGTTGCTAATGATCAGTACACAGATCCCACTTGGCTCACCAAATTTTGTTCTTCTAGGTTGAAGCGTTCATCTACAGTAGCAGTTTTTATATTTAGGTTTCCCTCTGTTCTCTCCTGTATAGATAGATGAATTTGGAACTCTAAATCCAACATGGTTTGTAGTAGCTCTTTGAAACTTGACAAAATAAAGGAGTTCTCAGTTTTGTCTCTATTGTTTGTTTCCTCTACAAGTAGCACTAGGCACACACTGTGGAAAAGCACTTTCATTGAGAGGGGTTACCAAGCTTCTAAGAAATAACGAGTTTCTGAAATACCAGCAAATATT